>NC_056577.1:12392436-12574318 GCF_018340385.1 Cyprinus carpio
AAGGGATATGGCTAGGAACCTAGCATTTTATACTAAGTCTTGCCTGTCACACAGGGGCTACAGCTTGCTTCTGCAAAGGCTTGCTGAAGGAGCTGTCTCAACAGATCTCCAGTAGCAACACCCTGTTTAGATAGGTATCCGAGGATACATGGATGGAGTGGCGCCCAAGATGAACGGGGCTTTTACCAACTCAAGAAAGGGCATGAAGCAACCGCGCGAAGCCCTCACCATATAGGATTTTAGAAAGAATGCAGAGTACTAGCGTGCGAACTTACCACAGTGTGGATTTCAGAAAGTGTGCAAAGACTTCACGTGCACACTTACCATAGCATGGATTTTTCAAATACTGTTCTAAGGAAGGGCTCTTGTGGCACTCTGATAGAGCAGCTCATAGATGGAATGGTGCATCTCAAAACAGTATGTTTGAGAGTCATCAACTCGATCTGTGGAAATAATGCTGGAGAGCTCTGGGGAAAAACAGTGAACTCAGTCTCATATGAGAGGAGAACTCCTGAATCCAGAGTAGCGCGCTCATAGGCCACCCTTCTTGGAAAAAGGGGAGCACTGCTAAACTACCACGAGAATCGCCCGAATAGCCCCTCATGTTGAGGGAAGCGATGCTTGAAGTGTATAAACGAATACACACTGGCTGAATGGAGCCCAAGGAACCAAGGTCTAATCATCTCAAGAAAGGGAACGAGGCGGAGCGCGTAACCCTTACCATACAGGATTTCAGAAAGTGCGCAGAGTCTTGCGTGCACACTTACCAATACGTGGATTTTTAGAAAGTGCGCAAAGTGTTCACGTGCACACTGACCACCATGTGGTTTTCAGAAAGTACACATAGCGTAGCGTGTGTATCTAAAGGTTCCTAAGCATCCCAGAGGTGCTGAACCGCACGGGAGAGGCAAGCTCAAATTTTACAAACCTCTAGCGAGGGGAGAATCACCTGAGGCAGCATATACAAGAAGACTTCTGTAACTGCCACCTTCACTTCCCACTGGATGCAACAGCACCTAAGCGGCCAGGAGACCCCTCAGGGTGACCTGGCTGGACATCCATGAAATTCCCTGCAGTGCTGTGCCAGGCCTGATGATCAAGGAGGCTCCCGCAGAAACCTGTGATCTCAGCCGCCTAATACCGGACCGGATGGCTGGTGCTGACGAGTGTTTAGTAAACACTGAAACTGAGCACTGCAAAGGAAACTCACAGAGTTTATTAGTAGACACATAACCACCAGCAATTTACACATAAGTCTATACAGAAAGGGTTATTTTTATACTCCCACCCTCCTGCGCTGGAGCCCCGCGCAAGGGGCGCCTCCTTTTAGTCCGGACCATCAGTAAGGTGGTTGCTATGAACATAGAACCAGCCAAAAACATTACAGGTCCAGAATAGGAGACTGTTATGCGTTAGAGGTTTCCACCTAACCTCGATCAGGTGGAGAGCTGGTGGTTACAGGGGAATTAGGAAGGGGAGGATAAAAGCAGAAGTTAAAAATCCCTAAAGGGAACGAGTAGATACCTCAGTATCACTCTGACTCAGACGAGAACGCTGCCTCGTCTGGATCACATCCCTTAGGTTCTGCTTACCTCCTTGTGACCCACAATTCCTCTTAACCCTGCCCGCACTAGCGACACTAGCCTTCTGTGCCCGTCTTTGATCCTCAGATCGAGACAGGCCAGGACCCCTAAGTTGTTCGGGCTCAGACTTGGACCTTCGTGGAACGAAGGATCTGAAAGCAGCGGAGTGCGCCTTCGTCTCCCCGAACTTCTCGATCACTGTCTCAACGGAAATATCGAAAAGTTCAGAAGGCGAAACCTGAGCATCGAGAAGAAAGCCTTATCTTTCTTCCCGACGTCTGCCAGGTTCATCCACAGAAGTATCTCCGCCACCACCATGGCCGCCATAGTCCTGCGCTTGGCAGAGGCGGCCTGCTTGGTAGCCTGGAGAGAGGCCTGTGGTGCGGCGCAGCTCGGCTACCTGATCAGGAAAAAGGCCTTCGCCTCTATCCAGGTCTCTTAGCAGATCAGTCTGATATGCTTGAAGCATTCATTTTGTAATAAAGCCACAGCCTGACCTGCTTGCGTATGCCTTGCCATTTAAGCGAGATATATTTCTTGAAGGGGTTTAGATGGCAAGGAGGGAGATTAAGAGAGGATGTCTCCCCCACAGAATGAAAGCTCTTTCTACAGGGGGCATCCTCTCATAGCCGTTTTTGTGCATCGCCTCAATGTCGGCAAAACTCTTATGCCGAAACCGATGGATGCGAGAAGAAAACGGCCTCTTTCATTTCCTTTCGATCTCTGTATGGAGATCAGGCAGAAATGGAAGACTCACCTGAGCTGGAGGGCTATGGTCGGAAAGATAACGCTCATCGAGGCGCGATCCATAAACTCCAACAGCTCTACATACGCAGGGCAGGAGAATTGAAAAGGCTCAGCCTCAGCTTCTTCACCATCCTCAAATATCTCCTGCTTTTCCTGGGTAAAAACCCAGCAGAGCACTAACCTTAGTATCAGAAAGTGTTAAAGATATAACATCATCCTCCCGAGGCTCTCTCTCTTGTCTGCCGCCATTATGATTTTCGCGAAAGGGAAAGTCCCTCTTTAAACCATTCAGACAGATCCACCTGAAATTCTCACGAGCTCATTCTCCTCCATGCCTCAGCAGCGGCGGGTCCTGAACCGCGGGAAGCAGATAGCTGCCTTTTATTTCTCGGAAAGAGAGACGAACGAGAGCAGAGCTTTTTCCTTGAAAAAACGCTCACAATGCACGCAGGTTGCCTCCTCAAAGACATCGCATGCGTGCTCTTTACCCAAACAAATGACGTAAAGATAGTGTGTGTCATCGGGTGTCAAATAACGCCGACACGGATGCACACGTCGTCCAAACGCTTGCTAGTAGTCGCCATGATAGACAGAGAAAGAGCGCTCTTACAGGTTCTTTCAGATGCACATTTCAAACAAAACGGTCAGTTTTGAAGACGAAGAAGAGAATGACCTGTTTTCCCGGTACCTGTTTTATAGTCGCACCGGTAGTGACGTCAGAGGCTGTCGCCGGCCAACTCGTTGGTGTTTTTTCATTGTATGCTTCAGACACGGGTCACGACGAGGTGTTCCCCATAGTGACCCCTAGAGGATGCAGTTCGAAGTTCCCTTGAAAGGGAATTATAGTTTTGAGAATATGGCTGAGAACATGAATATGAGGCAGATGCTGAATGTACTGTGAAAGTGCGCTTTGACGATGACAGCGATGGTAAAACCATCTGCTCAAATTGAACTCTTTTACATTTCAATAGGTAACAAAATATGCTTATTGTATTCTTCTGTAATTGTTCTTAAAATATCAAGAGAGTTTTTCACTATTGCAGCAGTCAGAGATCCATCCATACTGGATATATAGGTCCGGGTCGCTAAAGATCCGAATATGTAATAATGATGCATTTAAGGTTTAAAGGCTCTAATGCAACACAACAGTATAGGTGCGTGTATTGTAGGAGCTAGATGATGTATGATGATGTGTGACGGTATAGTAGTGGTGTCCCAATTCTTAGGGGAATATTTTCGTGACACTCTGTTTCAAGGGACAAGGGGAAGGGGTAGGCATAGGGGTAGGTGAAGGAGTTTAAAATAGAATTGGAATTGGGCCTTAGTCACAAGCTCTTTTTAATACCTTTCATTGGCTAAATATTTGTAAAACAGAAAGACAGACGTAAAGGTTGAGCAATAGCATTGATTTACTGAAGAAAAATAAGAAGAAAAACACCAACACCAATAAAAGGGCACTTCGGATAGTAAGGGCAAAAAGGGCATGTGCTGTGCACAGGTTGAGCCCTACCAGACATGGTCCATGTTTCATCTTCCTTGGGGCTAGAGTAAGATCACCCATAGCATCTTCAACTCTTCTCTCAGGAGTTTTAGGCGATGATGCTTCAGCCATTATACAGAATATTTTCTGTTTACCAATTCACAAAATCAGCGTTTGTATTTTTTGTCTAGGTAAGGATGTCACTCACATCCTTTTTAAGAAGCCACGATTAACCTTGATAAAGGAAAATATACAATGTAATTAGAATGTACATAACACATACAAATTACGATAATCTAAGTGAACCAAGATAAGTAATGTGAACATCTCAATTATAGATGTTTAACAAAAGGCTGTGATAGGCTGAGTACATGTTATGATTGACATTAGGCCTATTAAATGAAAAGCAGCAATAGGCTTGTAGTATAGCACTGATAAGCAGCATGTAATGCATAAATATGCTAATACATGCAAGTAAAATAAACAAAAATAAAACCACCACATAGACAAACATAACCACGATAGGCATTGTTAGGTCCACAATTGCTCATAGAAAATCATAGCTAGGTAATAAACAGTCACAAAAGCTACTTTCCATTAAGCCACGATAGGCCAAGTTCATGGAAAGAAACAATGTTAAAACCGAAAGCCATGATAGGCATTGATAAACGAGGACCACGATTGGTCATAAAACATTATACCTTTGGCATACAATCACAAAACCTAGTTTCTATGGAACCACAATAGGCTGAGTTTATGGTGGTTTATACGATTAAACAAAAGCCATGATAGGCTCTGATAGGCTTGGGCCATGAATGACCAAAAAACATACAGTGTGTGATATGGCCTACGATTACAAATCTATTTTTTATGAAGCCGTGATAGACTGAATTTATACAATATTAAACAAAAAGCCACAGTAGGCATTGTAAACGAGGGCCACGATTGGCTGTTAAACATAAATCTATGATATACATCCATGAACACTACTTTTCTTGAAGCCACGACAGGACAAAATGAAAAGCCATTAAGTATTACAAATAGTATAGTAAGTAAATAAAGATAGTAAAGTCGTAAGTAAAACCACCACCAGTAGCTAGCAAAAGACATACTAATGGAAAATACAGACATTGACATAGGTATTAAAATGATTAAACAGTGGGAATCATTAGGCTGTCGTCTAAATTATTGCGAGAAATGCGACGTAGGCTGTGAAAGACTGCCACGTTAGGTCTGAGTATGAAAAGCCACGTAGGCCGTGAAAGACTGCCATGTTAGGCCCAGGTACGAAGAAAAAGGAAACAAAAGTTAATTTAAGTGTTGGCGGAAGAGGCAGTGAGTAATGAATAATATGATTTAGGTCTGAGGTTCAGTATATAGAGTCATGTTAGACTGAGGTGGATGAAGTCTGCATGTGAGGATCCTTTAGCCCAGTGGTTCCTAATCCTGGTCCTGGAGAACCCTCAACACTGCACATTTTAGATGTCTCCCTATTCAAACACACCTGATTCAACTCATCAGCTCATTAGTGGAGACTCCAAGACCTCAAATGTGTGTGTCAGATAAGAGAGACACCAAAAGTGTGCAGTGTTGGGGGCTCTCCAGGACCCGGATTGGGAACCACTGTTTTAGCCCATGGAGTTAGAAGGGTCAGTAAGGCCTAGAACTTGAATGGGGAGGATGACCATGTACGCAACAGCTCGACGGAGGAGGCTGAACTCCAAGTTCTCCTGCGTTCATAGCAGCACCGGTCCAATACAATGACCCCTGCCAAGGTTCTCTGCATCTATGGTCAGGGGATTCTAAACCACTGCATAGTGACAAGATGGCCGTTAGGTTTGTGAAATGGGTAGTATTTAAGATAGTGTTTAAGGTCTCACAGAAAGACTCTGAAAAAGCGTAAATACCGGTACAGAAATTAATATAAATATTTTTGGCCTTGACTCCCGCAACCGCTTGATAGAATCTGCAGACAGAACTCCATCTAACAGTTGGAATCCAAGGAGTGAACCCCCAAAAGAAAATAAACCAGATCACATAACACATAAGATAAAGAAATAATAAGAATGCATGGTAGCAAGGATGAAGTTTAATATTAAACCTTGTGGTATCCTTGCAGGAGGATAAGACTCTCTTATTTGACAACACTCCTTACTAGTAAATTGAACTTTAGCTAGCTATTCAACCCCGCAAAAGCATTGTTTAATAAAAACCCTTGCAGAAGAATAAATGTATCACAACAGTATAGCAGTACATCACAAACAGGCATTCAACCCACCAGGACATAAATGATCCACAGGCAGGCACGTGCAAACATATACATCAAAGGGGGCTTGAGCACCTGCCCTTTTTCTTCCTCGAGGTAAAGTGTCCTTTTTTTCTGGGGAGTTATTATTATGTTTTAATTATTATTATTTATTTTATTATAATTTTTTTTTAAATTAATGAATATATGTATATATGTGTGTGTGTTTCTGTTTGCGCACAGCTTTCCCTGTCTAACAAATAAAAAATAAAAATATCATGTCAGGTCAGGAAATGTTAAGACTGTTAGCATATACACAGCCCTGAGTGAGAAGCAGCGGGCCACAATTACTGTTTTCTTGCTGTAGCTGCTGGAGATACAATGTCAGCGCCAAAGAGCCATTAAAAGTGTTGTGTGTTGGGATGTATCAACGAACATAGGAGTCTCCATAGACCGCTGAGGACACAGTGGTTAAATTTAGTTTTTGAAGGAAAAAAAATGGGATAGTCCTTTGTGTTAACATTTTAGGCCGTACTGCCTCACAAACAAGGGTCAGTGGGTCAAAGATTGCTTCTGAAAGAGGGATCAATACCAACGCTTCATGTGCAAATGTCCAGTGTCAGGATCCTGGACTGTCTGTGTTGTGTTTTTGCTCCACATGTGCTCTGTTACCTAGTTTTCCCGTGTGTGTGTTTGATTGTTCATTGTTTCCAGGTGTGTCTCATTATTAGTTCATCCTCCTCCCCTGTCTGCCCCTCGTTATCTGCCCTATTTAAGTTCTAGCCTGTGCCGTTCTTCTTTGTCTGGTATTGAATGTGAATGTCTTGTGTTACGTGTGTTCCTGGCGGCTCTGTATACCCCATGGTTCTTGGCTTAAAGACTGTGTTTGCTGTAAATTCTCATGTGTTTCCTTGCTCCTCAGTATAGTATAATGGTGACAAAAAGTGGCAATTTCAACAAGATGTAAAAAAAATAATTCTGTGGGGTATTTTGAGATAAAACTTCACATACACACTCTGGGGGCATCAGAGAACAATAGCATGAGAATGGCAAAGAACGTGGCACCTTTAAAGTATCTTTTCTTTTTTTCTTTTTTATAATTTCAAATTGTATGCAATGTTTTGTTTAAAATATGAAAATAGCATTAATGCATTTGTAACTGCAGGTTAAATGCATTCATGTCCTGCATTAAACAGTGAGTAAATGCATCTAAATGCTACTTCTAATGCAGATTCTGTGTTTCCTCTGCATTGCAAAAGAATTTTGTAAATACTGATTTTATTTGCTTGGTAACAGCTCAAATAACTTATTATTCTAATTGACTGATTCAGTTTAAGAATTTGATTGAAAAGATGATGCACACTTTTAGAAAAAAGGGCTTTATAAAGTTAACAATGCCCATAAAATGTAAAAAAAAAAAAATCAATTTAAACTTATTGGAAAAGTTTAATTTTTATCACTGTGAACTGATCATCACAAAGAATATGCAGAATATCAAAAACTTTAGGAGTCAGCTGTCCACTGTAATCATTAAGGGCCGTTACATAGTCAACGCGAGCAACGCGAGCAAGCAATGCGAGCGACGCGAACGACGCGCTCCCTTTCATAGTCTAAACAGTGGACGCAAGTGTCACAGGCGATGCGTGTATGCAATACACCGCTCACGCAACAGGGGGTAGTAGAGTTGGGTGATATTAGTAGAGTCAGGTCGCGTGATATTCAGATCACAATGGCAACTGAAGAGGAGTGCATTCTATTGCTGATTTTACATCGGCGGCAACAAAGGCAGCGCAGAGATAGGCGGTGGTATGTTATACATATAAGCTGGCATAATTTTTCCTCTTCGCCCGCCATTGTATTCAAACCTTCTTCTTCTGTAAACACAATATACTTGAATTAATGTACAATACATGCAATGTCGCCCCCACCGACAACGCATAGTATTGCGTGCATCGGCGCGTCGCGTATCAAAAACTAGGACGACACATTTGGCTACGCACCGACGCATAATGGCGGCCGAAGCGTAACGATGCGTAGCCTTGGGGACGCGTATGCGTACAGATGCGTTGACTATGAAACGGCCCTAAGATAACAGCACCGAGCGGCAACCTCCCGCTCTCTCTCGTCAAGCCAATAAGGAAGTGACTAAAACTGTAATTCATCGACTGGCCGCTTGAGGCTGGCTGCAAAAGGGAGTCAGATAGACTCCCCATGTTAAAATGCCCAACTTTACAGCAGAAAAAAACATGTTTACAGCCTGGTGCAAAAAATGATTTTTGTCTATATAGCTAATTTTGCCATTCATGACAACTGTGAGGGGGTGATTTTTTTTTTTTATAACTCATCCGTTTAAATTATATTAAGCCTTAAAGTTCTGCATAATTAAGGGCGTGGTCACATGAGTGACAGGTGGATTGCCGCTGCTGACAATGCCAACGCTCTAGATGGGCACGGCTTCAGCAACCAGCTCCCACCTTTTTGCCCATTTTCGATTATCTGGGAGAGTCGCGCGGTGACGCATTGCCAAGATGGCGACAGCCCGCTCTGAACACTTTGAGCTTTAAAACCGCTCTGGATGACGTCATGGACACTACGTCCATGTTTTTATACAGTCTATGAACAGCACAATAACTCACTCAGCAAAATATTGTCTAATTATAATTAACAATAAAATCCCTCCAAAATATTGAGATATATATTTTTTGTCAATATCGCACACCCCACATATATACGGAAGAGGATTAGGGTCAAGCAATAATAAAAAATAAAACCATCTCGAGATTAAAGTCATTATATTGCGAGATTAAGCTCATTACATTTCAAGAAAAAAAGTCGAAATACAATCTTGCGAATAAACTCTTTAAATATCGAGAATAAAGTCGTTGTGTTTCGAGATTAAACTCGTTAAATTTCGAGAAAAAAAGTCAAAATACAATCTTGAGAATAAACTCATTAAATATCGAGAATAAAGTCGTTGTGTTTCGAGATTAAACTCGTTAAATTCCGAGAAAAAAATTCGAAATACAATCTTGAGAATAAACTCATTAAATATCGAGAATAAAGTCGTTGTGTTTTTTGAGAAAAAAACTCGTTAAATTTCGAGAAAAAAAGTCGAAATACAATCTTGAGAATAAACTCATTATATTACACGCCATTAATGGCAATGCCTTACGGTTTAATTTATCATAGCTGTCCAAGTGCCAGAGTGCATTTGGGTGAAGCCAGCGATAACCTTGCATTTGTCCTCTGGTTGTCATTTCATGTTGGACAAAAGCGAGTAGCCTACATCGCGCAAATTGGACTGATTTTTTCTTCTAAAAAGACCTAGCCGCTTGCAAATTCTCTTTAAAGTTCGTGTGCTAATTATTATTGTGTCATAATTAGCTAAAGTTGATAGTATTTATTTGTTACTGAAAGAAAGTCTAAAATATAGCTTGACTAAGTGATCCAATTCTGCCATATTTTGGAGGGATTTTATTGTTAATTATAATTAGACAATATTTTGCTGAGTGAGTTATTGTGCTGTGCAATGAACACTGATCGAATGCGTTATTCTCTACATTTCATTTCGACTTTTTTTCTCGAAACACAACGACTATATTCTCTAAATTAAATGAGTCTGTTCTCACGATTATTTTGACTATTTTTCTCGAAATTTAACGAGTTTCTTTCTCGAAACACAACGACTTTGTTCTCGAAATTTAATGAGTTTATTGTGACGAGCACTCCCAGAGGAATCAGCGTCGCCCTGGAAACCAAAGCAAAACACCTGCCCGTCCTCGTCACCGGCTGATCGGTCACAGCTGCTCCCCATCAGCCAGCACATTTAAAAGGAGCACATGTTTCACACAGAAGACGTTCTCAAACCGAATGCAACACTGGTCTAATCCCCCTCTCCCTCCTTCACAGAAAGCAGCGAGTGACCGACAGCCCACACACTTTGGAGCACGTCAGGACACCCACTTTCACCTTGATTGGCACCGAAGAGCACGGAGAGCACACGGGAAGCACCAACCAGCAGAAAGCGGATCAGGACACTTCACAAGGCACCCTTCACTTATCAATAAACCCACCCTCCGGGGCATTTAATTGACGCACCTCTTGTCGAGTGTTTCTTCACCCCGTGACAGTGGTGGAGAATGCGGGCACTACAGTGAGGAATCACCGACAAGATCACCGCCCCAACGCCTAATTTTTTTTCCTTTTTTTTCCCTGTTTCTGTCACCAGCACCACGGAAGGCGGCACGCACGTCCCCGCGATGGAGGACGTCTTACAACGCCTCGCTGAAGTAAGCATCCGCCAGCAGCAAATAGCGGAACACCTCGCCACTCGCCTGGGCAGGACGGAGGATGAACTCGCCGCCGTCCGGGCGGCCGCGGCCCAGCGCGTTCCGCTACCTGAGCCTCGGGCACAAGCCACCCGTCTGTCACCTAAGATGATGGCCGATGACGATGTGGAAGCCTTCCTTCAGGTCTTTGAAAACACCGCCCACCGAGAGGGATGGCCAGAGGACGAGTGGACACGTGCGCTGGCACCCCTCCTCACCGGTGAAGCACAGAGGGCTTACTTCTCGCTCCCCCTGACAAGTGCCGACAGCTATATCGAAGTTAAGCGAGAGATCCTGGCGAGGCTGGGCCTCTCTCCTGTGAGCGCCGCCCAGCAGTTCCACGAGTGGGAATACAAGCCCCGGGTGCCAGCCCGTGCCCAGGCGGCCGAACTCAGCCGCATCGCCCAGCACTGGCTGTTGGAAGGAAACCCCACCCCAACGCAGGTAGCGGAACGAGTGGTGGTCGATCGCCTCCTGCGCGCACTGCCTCGCGCCCACCGACAGGCCATCGGCATGAGGAACCCACGTGACGTCCGGGAATTGGTGGAGGCGATCGAGCTGGCGGATGCTGTCCATCACAGCGGGACAGGGGACCGGCTGCCGCCATTCCCCCGGAGGGTGGTCCAGGAGCGACGCCCGCTCGCTCGGCACCGCGCGACCAGTCAGCAGGCCGACGGTTCCCCCACCGCGAGATGAGCCCATGCCCAGTGCAGAACCACCGTCGCCTCCCAACAGGCCGCTGGAGGGGGCTCTTTCGCCAAGGAACAGCGGGAGGACGACCGACTCAAGCACTGTTGGAGCCAGGTGCGAGTTGTGGATGGAGAGGACGTGCTCCCCCGGCTCCACCCTCTCCCACATTTTGTTGTAGAGAATGGCCTGCTGTATTGTGTCGCCCAGCGTAGGGGGGAGGAGAAAAGGTTACTAGTTGTGCCTCGGGCCAAGACCGAGACCATTCTAGAGCTGGCCCATTCCCACCCCATGGCAGGACACCTCGCGGCAGCCAATACCGCTCAATGCATCCGCGATCGCTTCCATTGGCCGGGCCTGGACGCCGAGGTAAAGCGGTTCTGCCAAGCCTGCCCGACCTGTCAGGCCACGTCGCCCAGGATTCCTCCCCCCAGTCCGCTCATCCCGCTGCCTATCATCGTGGTGCCCTTCGAACGGATAGGAATGGACATAGTGGGGCCGTTGCCGAAGTCTGCCCGAGGGCACGAGCACATCCTGGTCATCGTCGACTATGCCACCCGGTACCCAGAAGCAGTCCCCCTGCGGAAGGCCACCGCGAAGTCCGTCGCCCAGGAGCTGTTTCTACTGGCCAGCCGAGTCGGCCTCCCCTCGGAGATCCTGACTGACCAGGGAACCCCCTTCATGTCCCGGCTAATGGCTGACCTCTGCCGGCTGCTGCGGGTGAAGCAGTTGAGGACCACTGTTTATCACCCCCAAACTGATGGCCTCGTAGAGAGATTTAACCAAACCCTCAAGCAAATGCTCAGACGTGTGGCGGCGGAGGACAAGTGGGATTGGGACCTCATGATCCCCTACGTGCTCTTTGAGCTCCTGTTTGGCCGACAACCCCGGGGCCTCTTGGACGTGGCCCGGGAAGCGTGGGAGCAGCAGCCGGCCCCGCATCGTACCGTCATCGAACATGTCCGGCAAATGAGGGAACGGATCGACCGAGTTAGTCCGGGAACACCTCACCAGGGCCCAACAGGCGCAGCAACGTCATTACGACCGGGCAGCCCAACCACGGGAGTTCCAACCGGGAGACCGCGTCATGGTCCTGGTCCCCAGCTCCGCCTGCAAATTTCTGGCCTCCTGGAAGGGACCCTACTCGGTCGTGGAGAGGATTGGACCGGTCACTTACCGCCTGAGACAGCCGGGACGACGGCAGGCGGAGCAACTCTACCACATCAACCTCCTAAAGAAATGGGTGGGGACCCGGGACCAAGTAGCTGCCCTGAGCCTCACCGAGCCCGTGGTTGTGGATGTCAACCCCCACCTTTCGGCTGCCCAGAAGACGGAGCTGCAGCACCTGGTCAGTCAGTTCCAGGATGTGTTCTCCTCTCAGCCCAGGCAGACCAACGTGATTCAACATCATATCCGGACGCCCCCAGGAGTCATTGTTAGGCAACGGCCCTACCGAGTCCCGGAGGCTCGTCGGCAGGCTATTGAGGAGGAGGTCCAACAGATGCTAAAGTTGGGGGTAATAGAACCATCCCGGAGTCCGTGGTCCAGCCCCATTGTGATGGTCCCAAAGCCGGATGGCACCCTCCGCTTTTGTAAACAAATCCGCCGCCTGAACGAAGTCTCCGAATTCGACGGGTACCCCATGCCTCGGGTGGACGAACTGCTGGACCGGCTAGGAAGGGCCCGGTATATCAGCACCCTAGACCTCACCAAGGGCTATTGGCAGGTACCGCTCTCCGAGGCCGCCAAGCCGAAAACCGCGCCTTCTCCACCCCCAGTGGCCACTGGCAGTACCGGACCCTTCCCTTCGGCCTACATGGGGCCCCCCGCGACGTTCCAGCGGATGATGGACATCCTCCTGCGGCCTCACCAAGCTTACGCGGGCCGCTTACCTGGATGACGTCGTGGTCCACTCCGAGGCATGGGACGAACATCTGGATCGTCTGTGGAGGGTGCTTTCGGAGCTCCGGCGGGCTGGACTTACCGCCAACCCCCGCAAATGCCACCTACCCCTCTCTGAGGCCAAGTACCTGGGCTACCAAGTCGGCCGAGGACTCATCTGGTCGCAAGACAAGAAAGTTGAGGCCATCCACGCCGCACCAAGACCCGAGACAAAGACCCAGGTACGAGCCTTCTTGGGGTTGGCGGGGTATTACCATTGTTTTATCCCCAACTTCTCCTCTTTAGCCGCCCCCCAGACAGACCTGACCAGGAAGGGGCAGCCGGAGAAAGTATGCTGGACCCCGTCGGCGGAAGAAGCCTTCTCCCAGGTGAAAGCAGCACTCACGTCCTCGCCGGTACTCCACGCCCCGGACTTTAGCTGCCCCTTCCTGCTGCAGACGGATGCTTCCGACACAGGACTAGGAGCGGTCCTCTCCCAAATCCAGGAAGGTGAGGAGCATCCGATCATCTACATCAGCAGGAAGCTGTCCCCCGCCGAGAGGAAGTATGCCGCCGTGGAGAAGGAAGCCCTGGCCATCAGGTGGGCAGTCCTGGAGCTCCGTTACTACCTCCTGGGCCGCAAGTTCACCCTGGTAACCGACCACGCGCCCCTACAGTGGATGGCCCGCGCCAAGGACACCAATGCCAGGGTGACTCACTGGTTCCTAGCGCTCCAGGACTTCCACTTCGAAGTCCGCCATCGAGCTGGGGCCGCCAACGCGAACGCCGATGGCCTCTCCCGGATCTGGACAGCTTATGCAGGTCTGTCAGGGGTCATTCCCCACCCTCCCCTAATTTCACCCCTACTTTGTACATGTCTTCGCAGGACCAGAACGACGCTTAGGGGGGGGGAATGTGACGAGCACTCCCAGAGGAATCAGCGTCGCCCTGGAAACCAAAGCAAAACACCTGCACGTCCTCGTCACCGGCTGATCAGTCACAGCTGCTCCCCATCAGCCAGCACATTTAAAAGGAGCACATGTTTCACTCAGAGGAGGTTCTCGAACCCAATGCAACACTGGTCTAATCCCCCTCTCCTTCCTTCACAGAAAGCAGCGAGTGACCGACAGCCCACACACTTTGGAGCACGTCAGGACACCCACTTTCACCTTGATTGGCACCGAAGAGCACGGAGAGCACACGGGAAGCACCAACCAGCAGAAAGCGGATCAGGACACTTCACCAGGCACCCTTCACTTATCAATAAACCCACCCTCCGGGGCATTTAATTCACGCACCTCTTGTCGAGTGTTTCTTCACCCCGTGACATTATTCTCAAGATTGTATTTTGACTTTTTTTTCTCCAAATTTAACGAGTTTAATCTCGCAATATAATGACTTTAATCTCGAGATGGTTTTATTTTTTTATTATTGCTTGGCCCTAATCCTCTTCCGTACATATATTTAAAGTTTTGTTTAGAAAAATAAATAAATATGAGAAGTGCCCTTTTTTTCCACTTGGGCCCCTGCCCTTCAAAATGTCTGTGCATGTCCCTTTCAACAGGGCACAGAAATCAAAATTTTAATAAAAAACCATAGTATTTAAGCCTTCAAACTCCGAACATTGATTAAGAATATTACAAGTTGTGGAGGAAATCTAGTGAGAAAGTCATGTCTATTGACGGTACAAACATAAAACACAACTACAGAAAGGCCTTCACATGCACAAGTTTACAATGAGAGTATGGACTACTTTAATGAGCCACCTCATAGAAAACAGGCATGCCAACTAGCAGGGGTGTGGACTTGAGTCACATGACTCAAGACTCGACTCGGACTCAAGCTTGCGCTTGACTGGCAATAAGCCAGAGACTGTGTTCAGGGAGCGCTGGATACATAGGCTACTGGAGTAATAACTTACGACAAAAGAATCGAGATAAGAATTTTTTTTTAAAAATGATTTGTCTAGTAGCGATCTCCGCTTGTGAAAAGTGCTGCCTTGACCGTTTGATCCCGCCCGGCAGATGCACAGAGCGGGCATGAGAAACGAGAGGCGTGGCCGCGATCAGTGGTGCTCAGCTCATCATCACCATGACCGCTGCTGTAAAATATTCCTCACTTTTTCTGTTTGTCTGACACCAAGGTGCACCATGCGTGATGGACAGAGGTGGAAAGAGTACAAAAATATTCTACTTAAGTAAAAGTACCATTACGTTAAAGAAATTTTACTTAAGTACAAGTAAAAGTACCAGTCTAAAAATTTACTCAAGTAAAAGTAAAAAGTAGCTCATTTAAAATTTACTCAGAGTAAAAATTACTTAGTTACATTTTAACAGTGGGAGGGAGGCAAAAATGGGATCAAGGGTGTCAAACACAGTCCTTCACAGTTTAGATATAACCCTAATTAAACACACCTGATCCAGCTAATCTAATCATTTAGGCTTATTTGAAAACTGCATGATATGTTAGCTGGATCAGGGTTAGAACTAAACTCTGCAGGACTACGGCCCTCCAGGAACTGAGTTTGACACCCCTGGAATAGGCCTATTAATCTCAAACTAGTTGTTTTTAATTAAAGGAATCAGTTATTTAGAACAATAAGACATTTGGGCTGTTACCAGGCAAATCAGTATCAACAAACTCATCTTTTCAATGCAGACGAAATGCCGAAGCTTCATCGGAAGTGGCAATTAGATATATTTACACACTGTTTAGTGCAGGACAAGAATGCATTTAACCTGCAGTTACAAATGCATGAATAATGTTTTGATATACAAGACATAAAATGTTGAATACTCATTTAAAATTATAAGAAATTGATTATTTAAAAAAAATGAAAAGATACTTTAAATGTGAAATTCAAATGGCCAGTATGTGTCAGCAAGTCATTGTTAATAAGTGAGTCATTGCGATTGAACCGAATCATTTAAACGGTTGATTCATTAAGGAACAAAACACTGTCATGTTGCTCCGAGACGCAAAACTGTGCTTTGGAGCTGTATTTGGAATTATTTTTTTGTTGTAGAAATAGAGCAAAAACAGGCAATATGGTTTCTAAACCGAAAGACTATTAATTAACTTGTTTACTGACCTGTTGTAAAAAAAAAAAAAAAAAAAAAAAAAAAAAGAAAGAAATATATATGTAATCATGATGATTTTTGGAGAAAAAGACGGCATTCTTTGTGTGATTTTGATTTACTATATGAAATTATATAAATATGTCAATTTTCTGCCCCTGTATCTTCAATTTTGTGATCATTCTAAATGCATTTTACAAGACTGAATCACACAGTGAAACAACGCACTCTAAATGCGCGCGCACATCATTAAAACAATAATTATGATATTATCGCAGACGATATATATCGCACACTCCGCACCACTGTCTTTTTGGCTAATTTGTGCAAAACCTCTTGCTAAAATGTCAAAGCTTCATTTTAACCACCAATGCAGCGATGCAATTATTTATCTTACCTCTACATGCTTGCGAAGGGTTGATGTCTTGTTGAGATTTTATAAGCTGCTAGTTTGGTCTCTCTGGGTAAGCACAGCTTACACTGCATATTAGAGCATAAATATGGCCAGGGGTTCACTTCATTTCCTTCGAGTTCAACTTAAGAAAATAACGGGGTTTTGTTTTCAGCGGTGTCTGCACCACTAATGCCTGTTTTGTCCGTCTGCATCTTTCTTGTGATTTTAGCGCCAGTTTGCCCTCCTGCCCATTATTTACTGCAGGAGTTTCCAGGGAGCGTTTTTTTTTTTTACTCAGTAATTAATGTGTTTTAAAATGTAGCGAATACAATACTTTAAACAAAATATACTAAAGTAAAAGTAAAATTACAGATTTTAAAAATTACTTTAAAAAGTAGAAGTACACAAAAAAGCTACTCAAATACAATAAAACTATTAAAATTCTGAATATTATATACTTTTAAAGTGATGGATCCGCATCCCGGGCATCCCGCCACGACCCTCACTCTGCCAACCTGATGTGCTTTAATTTTAATTTTTATTTGTAATAAACACGTCTCTGAGACCTGTTTTTGTCAGATATCCACTGTTTTTGTTTGATCAGTAACATATTTTAATTGCATGTGCATTTTATTTTTTTTAATAAAAGTTTAAAGTTACGATGCAACATTATTAAAGTTAATCTTAAATATAGGCCTAACTTAAATCCAGGATAAAAATGATGGGTTAAAATGTAAACCTGCTTATTTTTAATGGTTTAAAGTTTGGTGCAACAGAGTTATTAGATAAACCTTGATTAAAACTATTTAAATATTTAAAATTAATCATTGCAAACCATTTAGCTATAATTTGAAGAAGAAAAATGCATATTAGGCCTAATGTCTGAAGTGGGCAAGCGGCAATAGGTCTAATGATCATTTAAAATATAATTTGAAGAAGTTTTTCTTTTACAAAATGAGTACTGTATATATAACTATAAAATATAGGCTACTCAATTTTTCAAAAAATTTATCAAAATTAACAATTCATCTAACTCTCGCATGCTTTTAAAAACATTTTCCTTGCTCCTTTGTCCTCCTCCTCTCCCTCCTGCATCAACTCTACTAGCTGATGACTTTGCCACGTTTTTCATTAATAAAATTAAAAACATCAGTGCACAATTTTCCATACCACAATCCATCAAGCACATCTTACCAGCAAACAAACACTCATTCACATCCTTCTCTTCACTCTCTGAGGGAGAAGTCTCCAAACTCATCCTTTCTAATCATCCTACTACTTGTCCGCTTGATCCTATTCCATCTCCTTCAAGCCATTTCTCCTGCAGTTGTACCTGCACTCACTCACATCATTAACATATCCCTCCACACTGGTGTTTTTCCCTCAACATTTAGACAGGCTTGTATAACTCCACTACTAAAGAAACCCACCCTCAACCAATCTCTTTTAGAAAACTACAGACCAGTTTCCCTTCTTCCTTTCATTGCAAAAACACTTGAATGAGCTGTGTTCAAGCAAGTCGCTGCCTTTCTCACACAAAACAACCCCCTTGCCAGCAACAAGTTTGGCTTTAGAAGTGGACATTCAACTGAGACTGCCTTGCTCTCAGTTGTTGAAGCCCTAAGACTGGCAAGAGTGGAATCCAAATCTTCAGTACTTATCTTGCTGGATCTGTCCGCTGATTTTGACATGGTTAACCACCAGATCCTGCTGTCAACCCTACTGGCGAAGGGCATCTCACGAACCACACTCTAGTGGTTTGAGTCTTACCTCTCAGATAGGTCCTTCAAAGTATCTTGGAGTGGTGTCCAAGTCGCAACATCTAACTACTGGGGTGCCTCAGGGCTCAGTTCTTGGACCACTTCTCTTCTCTGTCTACATGGCATCATTAGGTTCTGTCATTCAGAAACATGGCTTTTCATACCACTGCTATGCTGATGACACACAACTCTACCTCTCATTCCAACCTGATGATCTGACAGTAGCTGCTCGCATCTCAGCTTGTCTAACGGACATTTCTTGCTGGATGAAGGACCATCACCTTCAATTCAACCTTGCAAAGACAGAACTGTTTGTGGTTCCAGCAAACCCATCGTTTCATCACAATTTCACCATCCAGTTAGGCACATCAACCATAACTCCTTCAAAAACAGCCAGAAACCTTTGAGTTATGATTTATGATCAGCTGACTTTCTCAGACCACATTGCTAAAACTGTCCGGTTCTGCAGATTTGCTTTATTCAACATTAAGAAGATCAGGCCCTTTCTTTTGGAACATGCTGCACTCCTTGTTCAAGTTATTGTTCTGTCCAGGCTGGACTATTGCAATGCTCTCTTGACAGGTCTTCCAGCCAGTTCTATCAAACCTTTACAATTAATCCAGAATGCGGCAGCAAGGTTAATTTTTAATGACCTGAAAAGAATGCACGTCACACCTCGGTTTATCAATTTGCACTGGCTACCAATAGCTGCTTGCATAAAATTCAAGCCATTGATGTTTGCCTACAAAACCACCACTGGCTCTGCACCCCTTTACCTAAATTCATTACTTCAGACTTATGTGCCCTTTAGAAGCTTGCGTTCTGCAAGTGAACATTGCTTGATTGTGGCATCCCAAAGAAGCACAAAGTCACTTTTACGGACTTTTAAATTAAAAGTTCCCTCCTGGTGGAATGACCTGCCCAACTCAATCCGAGCAGCTGAGTCCTTAGCCATCTTCAAGAATTGGCTTAAAATTGTCTTAAAGTGGCTTAAACACATCTCTTCCATCTTTATTTGACCTTTAGCACTCACTATTCTAATTCTATTCTTAATATATATGTATATGTGTATATATATATGTATATGTGTATATATATATATATATATATATATATATATATATATATATATATATATATATATATATATATATATATCTAGCTTTCTAATCTTTTTGTATTCTATCTGTTTTATACAATTCACAAAAGCAAAAAAAGACCCCTAACACTAGCTTGCTCTATTCATTTTCTATTCTATCTGTTTTCTTTTTATTTATTCTATTATTTAAAAGCCCTTGCTACGTGTAATGCATTAAGCTAACTGAGACTTGTTATAACACTTGTATATCATTGCTCTTTTGTTGATTTTGATTGCTTCCATTGTCCTCATTTGTAAGTCACTTTGGATAAAAGCGTCTGCTAAATGACTAAATGTAATGTAAATGTAATGTTTCCTCTCACTTGTAAAGTATGCTTACAGTTATTTCTTCTAGTTCTTTCAAAGCAGTTCTTTCTGCATTTCCGCTCACATATTTTTAAATCTGTTTCATTGAGGTTCCAAATAATGGCTCATTGGCTTTTATATAACACCTAGAAGCATATATTCTTATGCACATATGCAAAGTATGTTACAGCTGTTATTTCTCTGAAATTATGTTGTCTTTGCTATTCTGTTACTAATAAAATAGTTTTTTTTTCACTGCTTGTCCTATTTTGGCACAATCCCTAAACTGAACTTGAGTAGTTTTACTATAGGCACTCATCTCACATGACACTAAACCAGTGGTTTTCAACCTGTGGGCCGCGGCCCCCTAGTGGGTCGCGATGGTATTGCAGGTGGGCCGCCAATTACTATTAAAATAAATAATATTGTTAATTTATGTAAAATGTCTAAGTCATAACATAATAACACCATTTCATATATATAATTAAATAAGATCGAGTTATTTTCTGTTCATTGCCAGTTCATTCTAGGGCTGTGCGATAGAAATCGTCATAAAATGACGATTTGAGCGTGCGCGATTTCTAAATCGCTTTATAGCACGATTTTCCGCGTCCCTGACCTCCCGCAGTATGCCATCCGATCTAATCAGAATGCAACGCTCCTAGCGCGAGAACAGAACAGACTGGGCATATGCCTATGTAACTCCAGGTTCACACACTGTCTGTAATGCGCCTTTTTTCCGAGCTCATGTTAACGGATCAGGGCGTTCACATTGCACGCGGTAAAAGGCTAAAAATAAAAACGTGCAAAAATAATTAATATCTAGCACATGAGCACAGAGAGAGTTGTGAGTGCACAGGACGCAGTTTAAGTGAGAGGAGACACGTTTTAAGTGCGTGCGCTTATTCTCTCCGGGCAAGAGGAGCGTGTATCTGAGCAAGCACGTCTGGTTTTGTTACAGAGCAAAGGAAATCTGGTGCGAGCAGAGAGATTCGCGCTCGTGCATTAATTTAATGTGCTTTCGCGTTACAATAATGCACTCTCGCTGCTGCTTCTGCACCGCATACACATACTGTATACGCACTGCAAACGGAGTAGGCCTACGTGTGAACCTGTATAATGTATAACAAATATATTTCAACACCTGAGGCACCGCTACTATTAATGAGCTCTATAAACAATGTATGGCAAAAAAGGAAAAAAGTCCCTGGACTCAGGATTTATTTATTTATATTTTTTTGCCATAAATTGTTACATCTTTACTATAGTGATTATTTTGACTTATGTCTGTTCTAGAGACGTTACAATTTTGATAAAGCTCTAATTGGTTTTCTTTTGGAAATGTTTCAAATTCATCCTGAATGCATTTATGACTGTAAAGCTATAATATCAATATCTGTGTGTCAAAATTGTGATTAAAATCGAAATTGCAAAATTGATCAAAGAAATCGCGATAGGTTTTTTTTTTTTTTTTTTTGTCCGTATCGCACAGCTCTTGTTCATTCAATAAATACAACAATCTAGCTTCTGAGTACTAAGTTATTAACCCAACAATAGCGGGGACAGGTAATTTTTTTTTTTTTTTTTTTTTTTTTTTTTGCAGTGGGCCGCGCAAACATATGTGTTTGGTTGTGTGGGCCGCGAGTTGAAAAAGGTTGGGAACCACTGCACTAAACTATGTCAAACATATTCTACCTGCCTTCCTGATATAAATTACTATTAATTTGATATATGGTAATTAATACTGAGACACTAATTTGGGCAAAGAGCACTAATGACTTGTTTAAGACTTGAATCTTAAAGTTGAGACTTGCCTGTCTTGACTCGGGACTTGACTTGGGACTTGTCTGTCTTGACTCAGGACTTGACTCAAGACTTGACTGCAAAGACTTGAGACTTATTTGTGACTTGCAAAACAATGACTTGATCCCACCTCTGCCAACTAGTTATTTACCCAATGCAGACTAATACACTTAACTGAAGCTAATTGATATAGTCTCAGTCTGAAGCGAAGTTTGCGTATAAATGAAAATAGAGAAGCAGTCTTAGAATCTTACAAACAGCTCAAAATTAGAGTGCTCTGCAATTCATTTAATTATTTATTTGGAGGGGACATAACCACACAGTATCTGCCAATCTTGTGTTATCTTAAAAACCTAAAAAAGTCGTTTTGCATCCTTCATATCTCCTAAAGAGTCTTTAATTGTATCAGATTTATAAAAGAAAGATGCAGCTTTACACTTCTCACTGAAAATAGTCAAGCTGCTGGAGGTGTGCTGTAGGCGAAGCTAAAGAGTAACAAGCATGTGCAGCTTATGCGTAGTGATCGTCTGTGGTTGAGACATTGCTATAAATAAAACAGGAACAAAAACTTCATAGTCTTAGATTAACTATGGCTAAAAATCAGATCCATCCATACATTGATGGGAGTGCTCTTGCTCTGGTTTCTGTGCTTGTGTTCTTCCGGGAGAGGTGCCCATACAAGGAATTCCGCACTTTATAATGTCTTGAAGAGCCATGCTCGAAAAAAGAAAACTGTTCTTCAAGCTTACGATTAAATCTCATATTTGAAATCACCAATGAAATCTGACATCAAATTTCTTAAATGTTGTTTCTTTTGCTGAAATAGAGTTTAAAAAAAGCTTATGTTTCAGGCTAGACCAGCATCTGCATTCCTAAGCGTGCATCTCAGAATGCTGCCTGTTTATATAGCAGTCGGGACTTCTACTGGCAGCTACAGTGACATGATGACTTTACAGATTAACATCTGGATCTTTTACTGAGAAGGTGTGCTTCCTTCGATAGAGTGTCCATATTGAGCATTGCATTATTCCCCATTCAGAACTATGCAAGTGACACGTCTACAGTCTTTGAGCATGCACATTTTCTTTGTACGCTGCAATGGTCATTATAAAAACTTAAAAACTTAAATTCACTCACTCTTTTAAAAACTTAAATTCAACATAAAAATATGCCTAAAATATAGAAACATGCAATGTGCTCCACTTTCCTGCAGTGCTGCCATTTTACATTTATGTTCTTTTAATTCAGCTATGAAGTCATGCTGGTGATGTATCAATCTGCTGTTGGTCACACAGTTTCGCATGGTACAAATTAACAAGTCAGAGTTCACTAAGCTTGAACTTTGGAATGCAGCAAAATCCAAAACTATTCACATGAGCTTGCGTTTCTGGTCCAACACATTTGCATGTGTATGAATAGAAATCAATGAATCAGCCCGAAAACACACAGAAAAGGCTACACAGCAAGAGAGACTTAAAGCTGTAAATTGTAGTAGAATGAACACAAATAGAACCTAATGACTGAAGGAACATAAAGACAAATGATTATGAAAACAGATGGATTAACGGTGTGCTAGCATTGGATATTTTCACGAGAAAACGACGTAGTCTTTATCTGTGAAAATATTTTATAGGCCTATAATAATGAAGCGTCAAGATATGAAACCACGTCAGATAACAAAAGGAACTTGCTCCAAACACTGGATGTTATTGAATAAGTCTGGGAAAAAAAATCATTAAATATTCTCTTTTGTTGAAAATGAGTCGTAAATGAGAACATTGAAGTTTGAAAAATATATTAGCGTCATCTTTCCATTAAATACTCATTAAGGTGACAACTGAGCTTGCAAAGATTGTGCAGCATTATGTGAAACAATCAATTCAAGTGCATTAAACAATATGAATACTTATCATGATGTAGGCTGATGTAGTGATGAAGGCAGAATGCTGAAGGTGTGCTTTCTCCACTAAAGAGGACCACTTATCTGGACATGGTGTGGGATTCGACAACGATGCAGGCACAGTTGTCTCCTGCTCGTATCAAAGTGATTCTCACAGCTGTGAGGGTAGTGAGAGAAGGCCAGTCACTTACTGTCAAACAGTTTCAGAGACTGTTGGGTCTGATCGCAGCTGCATCCAATGTGATAACTTTTGGCCTGTTGTACATGAGGCCCCTGCAGTGGTGGCTCAGGGCCAAGGGGTTTTCCCCGAGGAGCAACCCGCTTTGCACGATCAAGGTCATGCGGCAATGCTTACGTACCTTAGACATGTGGAGGAAACCTTGTTTCCTGTCACAAGGCCTGTCGCTGGGAGCTCCTTGTCATTGTGTAATGCTAACGACGGATGTCTCCCTCACGGATTGGGGAGCAGGTATGAGTGGCCGCGCTGCTCCAGATCTGTGGGAAGGCCATCATCTCATGTGGCACATCAACTGCCTAGTAATGTTGGCTGTGTTTCGAGCTCTGAAACAATTCCTTCCAGACCTAAGGGGACATCATGTGCTTGTCTGCACAGACAACATATGGTGGTCTCCTACATAAATCAGCAGGGTCTGTACTCATGCCTCCTTTACAGGCTGGTGCACCAGATCCTCCTGTGGGCTCAGGGAAAGTTCCTATCCCTCTCGCTAAGAGCAGTTTACATCCCTGGGTATCTCAATCAGGGTCAGACATCCTGTCGAAACAGGAGCTGAGGCCCGGGGAATGGAGGCTCCAGTGGTGGTGGAGCTCCTTTGGGGGGAGTTTGGCCAGGCGGAAGTGAATCTATTTAAATCGCAGTAAATGACACACTGTCCGCCCTGGTACTCCCTCATGCATCCAGCTCCACTTGGGCTGGATGCCATGATGCAGATCGATTTCCCCTGATCGCTCTGCTCCCGGGAGTTCTGGAGAGAGTACGCTGGGACGGGGTCCATCTTTTGCTAGTAACCCCGTTCTGGCCAGCCCGAGTATGGTTCTTGGACATGGTGTCCCTCCTTGACATCTCTCCACTGGAGATTCCACTCAGGAGGGACCTCCTTTCTCAGGCGGGGGTCACCATCCTTCACCCCCACCCGGAGTTATGGAAGTTGTAGGTGTGGCCACTGAGGGGGCACAACTCATAGCATCCGGTCTCTCAACTGAGGTTGTTGAGACCATACTCCAGTCCAGAGCTCCCACCATGAGGAAACTGTACGCCTTGGAGTGGAAACTTTTCACCTCTTGGTGCAGACAGCGACTGCAAGACCCAGTCAACCGCCCAGTTGGTTCAGTTCTGGAGTTTCTGCAGGAACGGTTTTCCACAGGGCTATCTCCCTCCACTATAAAGGTTTATGTGGCAGCCATAGCTGCTTACCACACCCTTCAGGGTGGTCAGTCTGTGGGAAGGCACCTGTTAGTTACATGTTTCCTCCGTGGCACCTGTAGGCTGAGGCCAGTACAGTGCACCAAAGTGCCCTCTTGGGATCTGGCAGTGGTTTTGGAGGCTCTGTGTAAAGCTCCCTTTGAACTCATTGAAGCTCCTCATGCTTAAGACTATCTTCTTGCTCGCTATATCCTCACTGAAGAGGATAGCGGACCTCCAGGCTCTTGCCTTTGTGTTTGTTTAGGGCATTCCTTTACCCAAGAAGCGGGTATGTCCCTAAAGTGCCCATGTGGTTGAGTCCATCACACTGGCCTATGAGTCCTCTGGTCTCCAGTCACCCATGGGGGTCAGAGTGCACTCGACCACGGGTATGGCGGCCTCCAAAGCCTTATCAGTGGGCGCGGCCCTTAAGGATGATTGTGCTGCGGCAGGCTGGTCCTCTCCACACACATTTTCAGTTTCTACAGTCTGGACCTGACATTTACTCCAGGGACCCAAGTCCTCTCTTCTTGATGTGCTCACCAGATACACACTAGACAGGGACTTGCTCATATGGCGCAGTGGGTATTCTCGTTCCCAAAGCATTCGACACAGCTCGAGTTCCTGAAGGTGAACGTCTCGAGGTTATGTATGTAACTGTGGTTCCCCGAAGGGAACGAGATGCTGTGTCTCCCCCACACACCCCCCATCACCCCAGCAGCCCCCCTCCACCAAAGAAAACAACATAAAAAAAATATTATACTGAAAATATTACTATAAATTGTAGCAACAACTTCCCCTCATATTTATAACAGTAATCTTCAGGGGTAGACTTATTTAAAATAATGTAATCATCTGGTTTTAGCCAGGTTTCTGTCAAACACTGCACATCTAAGTTATGATCTGTGGTCATATAATTTACAAAAAGTGCTTTCGTAGAAAGGGATCTAATATTCATTAAGCCAAGCTTTATCATTTGTTTATTTGTATTATATATTTTCTTTTCTTTTCTTTTCTTTTCTTTTCTTTTCTTTTCTTTTCTTTTCTTTTCTTTTCTTTTCTTTTCTTTTCTTTTCTTTTTGTTGAACATCAATTAAATTGTTACCCCTAAATTGTTTTGGATGTTTTTTGTGTTTGCTAGTTCAGGGAACAGACACAGTCTCTATAGTATGATATCTAGATGAAAGAGTCTCTATGTGCTGAGTATTAACTGAATTCTGTGATGTAAGGTGGCTAGCAGACAGGCGGTTTAGCCAGTCTGTCTGCTTCCTGACCTGGGCCCCAGTTAGTCAAGTACAAACTCTAAGACTATGTGCCATATTTTTAGAGAGAAGTGTGGCACAACAGGTCAACAGGTCCGGACTGCCCCAAAAACTTGTCCAATTGACTATGAAACCTATGCTATTCTGCGGGCACCACTTAGACATCCAGCCATTGAATGACCACAGTCTGCTATGTATCTCATCACCATGGTAAGCAGGGAGTTGACCAAAGCATATATGTTGTTTGCACATGATCTCATTGCTATGGTGCGAAATGCAGCTGGAGGGCAGGAAGTGATTTTTCTTAATAGGAATCGCTAGCAGAAACCTGAAATGCCTATGTTTTGCATTGTTAATGGATACTCAAATTGGTCAAACTAAAAAAACTAAAAGGAACTTTTATCGTGTATGGAAATGTTGTTGTTCATAAGGGGCCAAGAAGGCAAGAAATTGACTGAAAAACTCAAGAAAAAGTGGCTTGTAAACCTGCATCTGTGGTCAGGAGGAGCATAGTCGGATAATGCTTGTGTGTGCAAATGGTTAATATAAGATATAATAGTATATTATTAAGATATTAATAATATATTATTAAGATATTAATAATATATTAAGATATTAATAAAGAAATATATAAATAGATGGGATGCCAACTCTCATGCATTCAGCATGAGACAGTCATAATTCACTCAATGCAAAATGCTACACATAGACACTAAGTAAATAAGATATTATATGTACAGTTTAGAGAGCTTCATTGATTATAATGGAACATTTTTAGACTGCGATAAATTGAAGTGAGTGACAGCTTTTTAGTGATTATATTGAAGCACTATTAGCTCACTTTCTAGGCTATAACCAATTCAGAATTTGAATAAAAGTTTTGTTTTACATGCTTCTTGGTAGGGGCTCCTTTTGCTTTAATTACTGCCTCAATTCGGCGTGGCACGGAGATGATCAGTTTGTGGCACTGCTGAGGTGGTATGGAAGCCCAGGTTTCTTTGACAGTGGCCTTCAGCACATCTGCATTTTTTGGTCTCTTGTTTCTCATTTTTCTCTTGACAATACCCCTCAGATTCTCTATGGGGTTCAGGTCTGGTGAGTTTGCTGGCCAGTCAAGCACACCAACACCATGGTCATTTAACCAACTTTTGGTGCTTTTGACAGTGTGGGCAGGTGCCAAATCCTGCTGGAAAGTGAAACCAGCATTTTCAAAAAGCTGGTCAGCAGAAGGAAGCATAAAGTGCTCCAAAATATATTGGTAAACGGGTGCAGTGACTTTGGTTTTCAAAAAACACAATGTACCAACATCAGCAGATGACATTGCACCCCAAATCATCACAGACTGTGGAAACTTAACACTGGACTTCAAGCAACTTGGGCTATGAGCTTCTCCACCCTTCCTCCAGACTCTAGGACCTTGGTTTCCAAATGAAATACAAAACTTGCTCTCATCTGAAAAGAGGACTTTGGACCACTGGGCAACAGTCCAGTTCTTCTTCTCCTTAGCCCAGGTAAGACGCCTGTGGTTCAGGAGTGGCTTAACAAGATCAATACGACAACTGTAGACAAATTCCTTAACACGTCTGTGTGTGGTGGCTCTTGATGCCTTGACCCCAGCCTCAGTCCATTCCTTGTGAAGTTCACTCAAATTCTTCAATCGATTTTGCTTGACAATCCTCATAAGGCTGCAGTTCTCTCAGTTAGTTGTGCATCTTTTTCTTCCACACTTTTTCCTTCCACTCAACTTTCTGTTAACATGCTTGGATGCAGCACTCTGTGAACAGCCAGCTTCTTTGGCAATGAATGTTTGTGGCTTACCCTCCTTGTGAAGGGTGTCAATGATTGTCTTCTGGACAACTGTCAGATCAGCAGTCTTCCCCATGATTGTGTAGCCTAGTGAACCAAACTGAGATACCATTTTGAAGGCTCAGGAAACCTTTGCAGGTGTTTGAGTTGATTAGATGATTGGCATGTCACCATATTGTAATTTATTGAGATTGGTGTTTTTTTTTGTTAAATGTGAGCCAAAATCACCACAATTAAAAGAACCAAAGACTTAAACTACTTCAGTCTGTGTGCACTGAATTTATTTAATAATAACCCAATTTGAAGCAAAAACAGAATGCTCTAACTAGCTTTGTGAAATTATGCTACATGCCTGAATGAAACATACAGCAGACATGCTGAATGATACACAGTTTCACTCTCTGACAGTAGGTGGTGTTCATGGAACAACAGAGATACAGCATTTCCTTGGTTATCGCTGTAACACTTTAATATGAATTATACAGAGACCAGATGAAAAGAAAATACCATCTAAACTTTTCTGAAGACAGTCAGTTCCTCTCAGAAATACATTCATATAAACCCCTAAATCAATATTTAAGACTTTCTTCCAATAGTTTGTGCATCATGAACAGTGAGTGATCTGCCTGCTATTGTATTTTTCTCTTTGCGTATGTCTTCAACATCTCTGGCCTCTGTTAATGTCAGGGCAGAAAAGGACCCAAGAGCGGATGAGTCTGAAAATATAATTTTATTAACAGAAAACAGCTAATGGCCTAATAGTCCCAAAAGAAAAATCAAATGCTACTCAGTTCGTAAAACGTCTCAGTCCTTAGTTCCAAACTGCACAGCGTACAGGCAGCGTGCTCAGCCTCCATAAGCGCCAGGAGAGAAAGGGGCAACGAATCCAAATCGGAAGGCAGGAGAATAGTTGAGCAGATGGGGTTGAGCGAGATGCAGACAGGGCTGTGGACGGAGGGCAGCAACGGTGTCAAAAACAGGCTAGGTCGAAATCCAGTAGAACAGTCCGAGAAGCCCTGAGGCAAAGCACACGTTACACCAACTGGGCAGAGAACAAGCTAGCATCTAGACCAGATGAGCGAGACAGGACGGAACAGAAGCTGAAAACGCCAATTCACAGAACACACTGACAAATAGGGGGAGTAATGAGATGAAGGGAACAGGTGTGTCAGACAAGCCACAGCTTAGATTGCTAAGAGAGATCAGCTGGCGCTAGAGCTAAGGAAAAGAAAACCAGAGAAAATAAATTAATATTAACGAGAGAGAGGAAAACAGAAACAAAACGAATGAAAGAGTAGAAAAACTAGATGAAACAAATTAATGAACAAAAAGAACAAAAAGTAAATACCCATACCCAAGTCCTGACAGTTAATGGTTGTTTACAGTAGTCTGCGCAAGTCCAGAACAGAGATCGGCTGCAATAAAAAAATAAAAAAAACAGCCAGTTGCCAATCACGTAAGTTCCAGGGGAAGCTCCTTCAGCCATCCCACACACACAAGACTGACTGTTCACACCAACAGGAGGGGGAGGGGGTCATGTTACTCTCTAAACTGCACTCAACCTAAGGGATTCCTACGCTTTCAGTCTTTAAGGAGAATGTTAGTAGTTTTGAAACTGTGAAATATTAAAATTGCGGTATACCTTAAAACCGGTAATCGGCCCATGCCTAACCGCACCCCTCATATAAATGCGGTATTCACTTTCAAAATAGCTTGTTTGCAATCAGGGTTATTTGCTTAGCCTATATCTACCGCCTCAATGGCAGGCAAGTATTTCAATTTATTTGAAAAAACACTCCTCTTCATAACATTAGGATTACGTCCAACATTTGTTGTGATTTTCTGTTTAAACCTTTCTCTTGAAATGGTGTCTAAACCTGTAAAGTATGAACCTTCTGCCATCTCATTCATTCTGCTTTTCACTTTCTGCCTTCCATCTGAATTTTGCGCGTCATCAGAATCACGTGTTTGGAAAAAAACTATTACAGTGTGTGACATCATACTTGCAAGTTTACACACCTCTTTAATGTTATTTTTAGTGATCTACTACTGGCGAGGTCGAACATCATTATTGCTGATGTGAATAACAATCTTACTGAATTTACGTTTAGAATTAGTCAGCACTTTTAAATTTGCCCAGATGTCAGGTGCTCTGGCTCCCGGTAGACATTGGACTATGGTGGCTGGTGTCTCTATGTTCATGTTACGTTCAATAGAATTGCCAATAACTAGGGCACTTTCATCAGGTTTCTCAGTGGATGGTGTGGGGAGAAACTGTTTAATGTTTTGATCAGAACGGAAGAATGGTGTTCTGTCCTGTGACTATGCTGAAATCTTCTCTGTCAGCCTAACTATTTCATTACATTTATCACGTGAATCCCTCACCACTGCCAGAGAAAGCTACACTATACCTTTGGCAAGCAGTGCAAGTGACATTTAAAGGGGAGGATTCCATTACACCGTTGTTGTTGAATGATTCCAACTTACCACAGCTATTTGATGAACTTGTGAAAAACAGAGAGAGAGAGAAAGAAATGGTAGGCACGAATGACAAGCTAACAGGCTAATGGAATGATAACACAGGGCACTCATGGTTTAAAGGCATTTTCACACCAAGAACGATAACTATAAAGATAACAATAAAGATATAGTTCTAAAAATCTTTTCAATAGGCTCAGAGAAACGATATACTGTAGTTGGAATCCCTTTCAGAATTATTTTTTTTTCCAACTGATGAACAATAAAAACATTGACAACCAATCAGAATCAATACTGCCATAACGAGCATGCCATAATGAGAATTTAAATAAAAAAAAAAATTATTAAAATATATTAATTATTAAACTATTTTAAAATAAACAAAGACATATTTTCACAAACAACTGCATGAAATGTTTATGAATATAATACAGTGATTTTTCATGAAACTTTTTGGTGCGGTAAAGTTGATTTTATGTGTGACATTTGTTGTGACATTTGTTAGACATTCGCCGAGCAAATTAGATTTTAGAGTAGACATATAATCAATCAAAATCCAACAGTATCTCTCTAAAACTCACAATGCAATATATGAAATCATGATCACAATGTTGCATACTTGTAATGAATGAGTATTTGTTCTATTGAACAAACAGTGAACAATACCCTTCCCCAGCGTGCAAAACATATGGTAGAGAAAACCAGGCCTCTGGTTACCATGGAAACAAAGACACGCATCAAGATAAGATTGTTTTACAACTCAAAGGAATGTAGAGGTCTCACTCTAAATTCACTTTAAAACAGACAAATGTACCCTTGTACTATAAAGACCATCCTAATTCTATCTCCCTTTAGATATAACCACTTGAGAAATGTAGGGACATGTACCCAATTTTCCCCATCTCATTATTTTTCCTCTTATATAAGTTTCGCTTATGTATTGATACAAATTTCAAATGAACATATTAGAATTGCGTACTATTGTTAACAGAGTTCACAGGTATGCCATGTTTGGTATCTTTCGTCTGCATTTTTAATGGTCTAAATATTCATTTATATCAGCGGTTCTCAACCCGTGGCCCACCATGCTGAACACAATTTAAAAAAAATAACTTTCAGTTTTACAATTCATTTTAGTTTTTACATTCATTTAAAAATGTACTAAAGAAATATAAGCTATAGCCTAATGTTTATATGTAAAATTCTTTTGTTTTTCATATATTATTTTCAGACATGAGCAGACCTACTCACATAACGTTCCGCATTTTATGAACACATACAAGCGCGCACTTTGGCAGAATTCAATTCAAATAGTCATCAACAGCCATTAGTTCAGTAAAATTGAGCATCAGAATTGACAAATTTGTTTTTAAGGGAGTAAAAAGAAGTGTGGAAATGCCAGCAAATGAACCCATACAAACAAGAATAGTCACAGTATCAGCAGTGAAGGAGAGTGCTGGATTTTCGGTTTGCGCCGTAACTCACTTGAAGAAGTTCAGGCAAATAGAAACACCCATACTACGCAGCAATCATCCTTAATTGCAGAAATGTGGCAAAACATCTCTGGAGAGAACCTCATATTATTAAATTCGAAAGTGCTTTCCATATTTGGATCAACATAGGCTACATTTGTGAACGCACATTTTTCTGCAATGTCGCGCGTCAAGTCATGGTCCCGTGCGCGTCTTACAGACTGCAACTTACAATCGCAACTTCATTGTGCTGTTACTCCTTTCGAGCCGAATTTCACAAAATTGGTCAGCTCCTGACAGCATCAGGTGTTTTATCTATGGGGAGTAGAATTATTCATTTATTTCAATGAATGTAATCGATTAAATATCATAATATTTAGGCTATAATATTATAAATCAGGTTGGTTTGTATTGGTGACGTAATATGTAAATGATATGCGTGCGGCCCGTGAGCCTTGCACTTGGACCATAGTGCAGCCCGTTGGAAAAAAAGGTTGAGAACCACTGATTTATATTATATGTTGATACCTATGGAAGGTATTAGTGTTACCAGAATCTTAAATAGTTTATTTATCAACATCCAATCAAAGACCATATGCAAAACATATGCCTGAGGACAAAAGGTTGTAAACTTTCCCTCCAAAGTTACCATTCCTCATTCGCTCACTCAAGTCCTGATGGTGTGACATTGTTACCCTTTGTAGATCACTGATCACCAGATCGGATAGGTTTTTTTTTTTTGAGATACAGAAACTCCAGGGCAAGAGCAGAGCTAAGAGTCCTCAAGAACCCAACATAGCTTGTTCCAGGCTTTCAGCCTATTCTTTCCACTTCAAGATCCTCTGACTCAAACTGGTTCTTTTTCATCAACCAACTTCAGCAAAGATCAGCTTAAGCTTTCAGATTGCATCTGGACTCCCTTTCAGACAGACAGGACATGCAAGTATCAAACTTAGTCTTATTAATTAATACAATAAGTCGAATTTGCACCTTTTTACAAAAGTGTGTATGAACTAAGAAACTGATGTTTCCTTCAGGCTGTAGATCTGTTGAATATTAAATTGTACCATAGCTTCGTGTCTTTATTTCTCTTCTCTTTTCTGCTAAAGCGCCTAAGCTTTAACCCCTCCTCCTATGCCAACTGTATCTGTGTGTGTGTGTGTGTGGGTGGGTGTTAGACTAGTATAAGTGTTTGTGTAGTTAATAAAGTCTTACTTGTATCACATTTGAGGTTGTTCATTGTTTGTTCATAACTGGAGTCCCTAATCATGCAGATTTTTGCTACATGCTCTTATTAGAATTTGCAGTAAGAAAGTTGTTTTCCTTAACAGACAGTTTCCTACAGACAGTTGACACTGAGATGTCAAGTAAATACTTACAGCAGATCTAAATATTTATAATTAATCATAACTAGTTATGATTGATTATTCATATTTCCCCTTTAAACTGATTTGCTACATACTGTAGACACAAACAAGCAACACACACACCTCTGACTATATAGATTTTTCTTTCTCACTCTTACCCCTACCATAGACACCCTCATCCTTTGCTCCATTAATGTTTCCTTCTCAGATTATTTCACACTCTGGTATCTTATTTTCTCTACCTGCATGTCTTGGTGTGCAGCTGCCTCTGTGAGCATCTGCCTCTTATTTTCTCGTAGCAGTCAGCCTTGGCAGTAGCTGCAGCACTACAGCAGGTCAGTCACAATGAGCCAGTACCAAACACTGTCAGCAATCTTTACATCTTGTCATGGTCACATAACAACTGTTTAATCAGCTAATATATCTCTTATGTTGAAATGTCTATAGTCTCAGACCACCTCCAACAGTATCAGCAGCAACATCAACAATGACAGCAAAGGCAGCAACTGTAGCAGCAACATCCCCAGCAACCCCCCTCAACATCAGCTGTTCCTTGTAAGTTATGTCAGCCCACGATGTTTTAAAGTTAGAGCTGGGTATTGCCTACAGTTTCACAATATGATACGTATCATGATACAGGGGCCACATTGAGTTTGAATAATGATCATGTCCTACACAGAGTTTACTATAACAGCTATTCTTTATTATTCTGTATAACAGAGGGGGAAAAAGTTAAAGAAAATTCTTCAACTTTTAAACTTAAAATGGTCTTTTCTGTTCTGTGTTTCTTTTTCAAAACTGAGTCACAGCATTTGCTGCTGTATCAATACAGAAGCATCCACATCGATATGCGTATAAGCAAGGAATGCATCACAATATATGGATTTATATATAAATCAAAGCACAGCATTAAAAAAACCACCAATAATACTATCACCACCCCCCCCAAAAAACTCATCACCCATACTTAAACCTAACCATATTGTGAAATGAGTTCCCTAACTTATTCATGTCCCACCTCTATAGCAGCAAAAGTGGTTTGCAATACCATGAACACAATAAGCACATTGTACCTAACATGTGTAATTAATTTATATAAGATTACTGCATGATTCCCCGACTGGAAATAATTCAAATTATGACAATGTTTCTTTTATCCTAAAACACAACAGAATTTGATTATACACTGTTTTGTGTTGGGTAATTGAATTGTATTGGGTGTTAATACCTTGGTTTTGTCAGATTGTTTTGGGTTGAGTTGGATTGCTGTTGTGTTGTGTTGAATACGGCTACCGTAAATGAGATATTTTTAAAAGAAAATAGTCCCTACTCTTTCATGATAAAATCATGATGTGCCATAATGCTATGGCAGTTATTGTTGCCACACTAAGCGAAACAGCATATTCTGAAATTCTGCAAAATCAGCTTGGATAACAAAATAAGCAAGCTAAGGGTCACCAGGACCAGCCCCAGTGCAAAAATCATGAACAATGAAATAATGAGCAGTTGTGGGGTAATTGTACTTACAATGACTGTTAGTCAGATGGAATATAGCTCACACACTGCTTTAAAGTGTTGTGTTAACCTTTAAACTCCTAGGTCAGACTTTTATTTTTTAGGCTGACCTCCTCCTTCTTATGTTAAAAGGTATAAAGTAAAGGGATGTACAGGAAGCTCACTCAGGAAACAGGAAAGGTGTTTGCACACTCCTGCACAATGCAGTTATTAGCAGCTTGAAGAGGTTGTTGGGGAGGTTTATGCTCAGAAGTATTGTCACGGTAATACAGAAAATAGCTGGAGCTACATTATTATCTTTTAAAAAGGTATGTGCATTTTTAAAGATACCTTTCTCAATTTTCTGAAGAATTTTAGCAAATGAATATATTTTGTTACCTCACACAAGTTACAGGAACAATCGGTACTGTGATCTTTCTCATGTATTCTTTATTGACATTTACAGTGGTTGGTTACCCACTGGGAGTGTCACTTGGAACTACTGGGTGAAAAACATGCAACTTGTCTTCAAGACTATTGCTATCTTACATTTCATGTATACACAGACAAAAATTAAAACAACAGTGTCATTTATTAAAATTACATTTTAAAGTGGTCTAATCAATTAATATCATTATGATTATTATTATTATTATTATTATGTACTTTTTATAGTACATAACAGAAATATGATGCATATTAAAAAATGTCTTTATAGTAAGTAAACTAAACGTTGACAATCAAAAGGTTTTAAGTTTTATATTTAAGTATTATTTTGGCTTATATTTAAGGAAAATATATTTTAAGAGATTTAATTATACAGATTTACTCAGTCATATTTTTTATGATTACATGACAAAATTGTGTTTGTATTCTAAAATGTATATTATTGCTTTTTTAATAATGTAAATTTCTATGTGCAGTCTACTAGATTGTAATCAAGTGCTCAAAAATAATTTTTGATGTTGACATAAATTGTAGTTCCCAGCATGCTTTGCATGGGACTTAACAAGGATACATTTTTAAATTACAGTTTTACACAGGGTTACCATTGTGGTGAAGAGTGGAGCTTTTGCTTAGGGGGAATGCGGTTACTTAATGTGTTCCACTGCCAAAACAGTCATGCTGGATGATAAGTGAAAGAATTGGTGCTCTGCATTTAACCCATCCATATGTGCACACATAGCAATGAGTAGGGAACACACAAAATGATGTTGCAGACAGCATAAAACTCCCCACGACATCTCCAGACTCACATGTGCTCAGTGTGAATCTGCTCTTATCCGTGAAGAGAATGTGGCATCAATTATGGATCTGCCCAGAAGCGTCATGCCCATTCAAACTGAGGGAGCACGTGCCCCCTCAGATTTTGGAGCCAAACGGATTTGGAATGCAGCTTCAAAAAGACAAAGACAATCTCTGGCGAATTAATTCTCTAATCAGAAAAAAACAAAGTGCAGATGTGCGTACAATGTTAATAAGATACTGTGAAATGCATAAGATATGCATTTCACAGTGTAAACAGCTTCAGGGATTATAATGGAAGTTTTTGAGAGTGCTTGAACTCTGGCTAGACTGAAGTTAATGATAATGTTCTATGATAATGTTATTGTTCTTTGTTCTCTTTCTGTACAATGAAAGTGTTATAATTAGTAACTATTTTTAAAATAAAATAGTTTTTATTAAATTCACGTTACAAGTCAATCGTATTACAAATATTTTATGGCATGACACCCACATCTGGTAGGCCTACTTAAAGTTGCAGTAGGAGATCTTGGAAAATGCTAACTTTAACTTGATAGCCTGAAAGCGAACATCCCACCCTCCCTGCAATCGTCGTCAAAAGCCACGCCCCCTGAACTCATATAAGCTTACAGACCAGAATATAAGAGACAACATTACTACAATAGGCTATTTCAGTGGTTCCCAATTCCAGTCCTCATACCCCCCTATTTAAATTGTATTTATTTACAGAGGTATATTATGTCACACTTCGCACTTTTCTCTAGTAAGTTTTGTCTGTGTGTGAAGACGCTGCACAATGCAAATCCGTGAATGAATGTTCCGAAGTGAAGTAAATTTCAATGGATTTCCCCTGCTCAGGGAGTAGGGGAGCAATGAACACTGTGTAGCGATCATATAGATCGGAACACAGTTCATGCACGTAGCTCACTTCTAATGAGCTGCTTATCTGTATAAATCTGAATCGGGTGTGTTAGCTAAGTGAGACATGCAAAATATGACGCGATATATGCAAGGACTGGAATTGAGAACCACTGGGCCTACCTCATGTGTCATTCAACGGTGAGAAAACTTTAAAAGTACTACAATAACAGGAAGGAAGATCGGGTTGTTGACATTTGTCTGCCATTCTCACTCTGTTCTGATGTTTTCTGGACATTGAGCTGCATGGTGCTGAGTTGTGAACACAGGTCCCATTACAGGATATCCGGCCTTCATGCCACCTTCATGGATTATGGTTCTGACAGTTTGGTCAGAAACATGCACACAAGTAGCCTGCTGGAGGTCATTTTTGGACGCTCTGGCAGTGCTCCTCCTGTTCCTCCTTGCACAAAGAAGCAGATACCAGTCCTGATGCTGGGTTGTTATGGCCCTGTTCATCTCGCCTCATGTAAATTCAGTTGGAATAATAAGACACCACAGGGATGTTTGTTTGTTTGTTTGTTTGTTTATTTATATAGCACAGTTTAATAAAACTCACTTTGCCCAAAGTGCTTTACAGTCACAAGCTAAACAAAAAAACAACAAGAAAATGACAGAGATAGACATATCCACCTCACATAGACATACATAAACATTAACCCATTTAAAAATGCTCTCCATTTGAATTTAAAATATGTTGTTTTAACACAGCTTTGAACATGTGTAAGGATTTGGCAGATCAAATAGATTGAGGGAGATCATTCCACAACTTAGGGCCTGCTCGAGAAAAAGCTTTATCACCTCTATGTTTATATTTTGTTCTGGTAGTGCAAAGCAGATGTTGATTTTCTGATCTCAGGGATCTAGAGGGGGTGTAGCTTGCCACCAAACCGGACAAATACACAGGAGCTAGATTGTGCAAGGCCTTAAAGACAAGTACGAGGATTTTATAAATAATTCTAAGTCGTACTGGCAGCCACTTTAATGAAATGAAATGAGTCACTGATTCATATTTTTTTGCCAACTTGATCATTTTTGCAGCAGCATTTTGGATTTCTGTAAACGCATAAGTGCTCAAACATCAACTCCATAATAAAGGGAATTACAGTAATCCATTCGAGAAAAGACAATGGACGTAATTGCTCTCTCAAAATCTGAACTAGATAGAAATGGTTTAGTCTTAGCTAACAGACGTATATTAAAAAAACAAGATCTCACCATAGTGTTAATTTGTCTGTCCAACTTTAAATCACTATCCAGAACAAATCCCAAATTTAGATTTAACAAAACCAGTCAAAGAAGTTGCATTCAAGCACTGCAGCACCTCATGCTTTCTAGGGCCATACACAATAACATCGGTTTTATTTACATTAAGCTTTAAAAAATTTGCAGCCATCCAATCCTTAACATCGTGTAAGCATGCTAATAAAGTGTCAAGTGAGTTTGAATTTAACTCACTCATAGGCAAATAAATCTGCGTATCACCAGCGTACCAATGGAATGACAATTTATATTTGCGAAAAATAGCCCCTAAAGGTAGCATATAAAGGGAGAAAAGAATTGGAGCAAGAATTGAACCTTTTGGGACTCCCCAAGGAAGATGTAATCTTTAAGAATTACAGCCCCCAATATTAACAGAAAAAAATCTGTCCGTGATATACGATTTAAACCATTTGAGAACATTACCTTTTAGGCCAACCCAGTGTTCTAGGCGGTTGATCAAAATCTCATGGTCCACCATATCAAACGCTGCACAAAGGTCAAGCAGTATTAAAATAACATTATCGCCAAAGATGTCATTTAACACTTTGTATGTATCTGTGGCAGGACTTAAAGCCCGACTGAAATGGCTCACTTATTGAATTCACAGTGATATGTGCTTGTAGCTGCTTAAATACCACTTTTTCTAAAACCTTGGTTAAAAAAGGTAAATTTGAGATCGGTCTAAAATTATTTGGATCCTCTATTGCCAAATTAGGCCTCTTTAATAATGGCAGAACTGTAGCATGCTTAAAATCTGCTGGACAGGTGCCCTGGCTAAGGCATTTGTTAGTTAGATTCAACACCATAGTCCCTACACTAGCAAAAATCTGCTTAAAAAGATGAGGTGACAAAACATCACCTTTAGATGACGAAGGCTTAAGATGTACAAAAATATCCGCCAAAACTGGAAGGGTAACGAGATCGAATTCTCTCTATTCCTTGCTACAAGGCACAGCCAGGTCAAAAGACGGAGTCACTGGTAGTTTCGGTATTGTTGAATGTAGACCAACAATTTTATCATAAAAAAATTCAAAAAGTCTTCACAATTCAGGATAGAGGGATCTGGATACCTAGTTTGCCTAGGGTTAATAACTGAATGTTACCAATTAAATGAAATCAATATCAACAACATCCATATTAGCACTGCAGAGGTAGTATAGTGTAACACAGGAGACTTGTGAGGATCCATGATCAAGGAGGTTTAATGAACAAAGACAAAACCAGGGTCAAAACAGGCACGGGTCAAATACTGGGCATGAAAACAGTCCAGGCAAACAAGAACGAAACAGTAGGAAGAGTCACAAAAAAGGCAAACAGCAAGGACCCTACCAAATAGTGGAATAACCAGTAAATAATGTACCGGATTGCCAAAAAGAGGGCTATATTTACACAGACTGACTGATGAGGTGTGCACAACAGGTGTGGAGGGAACCAGACGTTAATATTTTGGTGCTGGTTCCCTCGTGTAGTGGGTGGAGGAAATAGCATGTGTAGAACCAGATATAATACAGAAGTGTTTAATGCAGCTCTGAGGTGGCATGTGTAATGTTACAGGAACAGGAGAGGACAGTTAGACAAGGATCTATATCCAGAGAGTTTAATAAAGTAACAAAATAAACAAAGAACAAGAAACACAGAGCAATAAACAAAATACAGGTAGAATGGCAACCATTACTATCAACAACTGACAAAGACACAAGTGAAACACAAGGGTTATATATCAGAGATGGGCACTGGAGTTAGTGACTCTGACTTTGGTTCGCAGTCAAGTCACATTTTTATAGACCTCAGATTTGACTCGGACTCGACCTGAAATGACTCTAGACTTGAGATGGGAAATAGCATGTGTAGAACCAGATATAATACAGAAGTGTTTAATGCAGCTCTGAGGTGGCATGTGTAATGTTACAGGAACAGGAGAGGACAGTTAGACAAGGATCTATATCCAGAGAGTTTAATAAAGTAACAAAAATAAACAAAGAACAAGAAACACAGAGCAATAAATAAACAAAATACAGGTAGAATGGCAACCATTACTATCAACAACTGACAAAGACACAAGTGAAACACAAGGGTTATATATCAGAGATTGGCACTGGAGTTAGTGACTCTGACTTTGGTTCGCACTCAAGTCACATTTTTATAGACCTCAGATTTGACTCGGACTCGACCTGAAATGACTCCAGACTTGACTCGACTCGAGGAAAAGGACTTGTGAATATTCTAAAAGCAACTCGAGTCTTTATACTTAAATAGGCCTAGCTACTTACATAGCCTAACTGATATTCAAAAGGCGGACCGCATCTGCACCCCTGCATCTATCCGGACCGCGAGCCGAGCATTGCATCAAAACAGCGGAGCGGATCACATAACAAGTGCTCAGGGTCGTTTATGGTAAATATCTTTCAGCGCTATATCGTCTAGTATTTTTTATCTAAAGCCAAATGCGCTTTATTCGAGCCCTTTCATCTCAGTGTGATTTCTCGGACGCATGCCGGCGCCAAGTTTGAGCTGCGGATGCCGTAGTTATTTTAACAACAAAACAAAGCAGAGAACATCAATGCTGCAAATATAGTTATTTTGTCATACTATCTATCTATCTATCTATCTATCTATCTATCTATCTATCTATCTATCTATCTATCTATCTATCTATCTATCTATCTATCTATAACCTATGACTCTGACTGTTTAAACCAGATGTGACAAGACGTTTCTGATCTACATTTAGCATTATTAATCTGTAGGCTAAGAACATTTCAAAAGAATAATGTAATAATAATTGGGAAAACTGTTTTTACTTAGATGGCTAGTTTTTTTTTTTTTTTTTTTTTTTTTTTTGCTCAAGATGAGAACATTTTGATTATTGTAGCTATATTGTTTTTAGATAATGCTTTTAAGTTTAAAATATTAAAATAGTATAGATTTCAGGAGGAAAACTCTGAACAGAAAAAGTATATTGGAAGAAAAAATAGAGGTCGTGCCTTGGAATTTTAATTGAATACTCCTGACTTATATAATAAATAAATGCTTAATTTGTATGGTTTTGTAATATCTGTGTCACATATTTCCTTGTGTGTCATAGTAGATCAGAATTTTATTATAGAATTTTATTATTAAAAAAAACTGTTTTGAACATTGTAATGGATTAAAACATAGCCTATAAATGACAGGCTGTGTGTAGAGTAACCTTACATCTTAAGCAGATCATAGAATATATATTTTGTCTATAGCTTATAAAACAGCTTCATAAATAGGAAGATTTCAATACATAAGAATTCTGAATGAGATTTTTTTTAGCAAGCCATTAAATGACTTGAGACTCGACTCGGACTCGTGACCAAAGACTCGAGACTTGACTCACACTCCAGTGATAAAGACTTCAGACTTGACCCGGACTCCAGGTTAAAGACTTGTGAAAATCTCTGCTATATATACAAAGAGGGGAACAAAGGGCTAACAAGCAACAGGTGAGACTAATTAATTACCATAGAAACTAACAAGGGTAACCATGACAACAAAAGAGGCAAGCAGGGAATAATGTCTCAGGTTACGCATGTAACTATGGTTCCCTGAGTAGGGAATGAGACACTGCATCCTCTAGTGGTCCTATGGAGAATTACTTCAGCATGACCTGTGTCTGAAGCAAATGTCTAAACACGAGAATAACATTGACCAGCGACAGCCTATGATGTCACTACCGGGGTGACCACAGTATAAAAATGGCATAGAGAGAAAACATTATCTGTTTCTTCATCTGAAGTTCCGAGGCATGGAAAGAAAAGAGGATGCATTGACTTGTTCCCTTTTCAGGGAACCATGGTTACATGAGTAACCTGAGACATTCCCTTTGAGGGAACTCGAACTGCGTCCTCTAGCAATTGCTATGGGGAACGAAATATCCACGCTGTCATGCTGAGTGGAGTGCATGCCAAGCACCAAGGCGAGTACTAACTCTATTGCATAGCCATAGAAGTTGCCCCTTGGACGCCTCAGTGGCTGTCATTGATGATATCCCCTTCGGCCAAAGAACTAAGCTACATACCCAAAGTAACTTACCTGTAATATCCCCTTTGGCCAAAGAACCAAGCTACATACCCAAATTAATTTACCCTATAAAGGCTGAGCAAAGAAAGCCCAATCCCAGGCCAGAGCTCAAAGGCTTTGAATCAGATAACAATGTGATTCCTTTAAGGGGATATGGCTGGGGGTATATGTTTTCCATATTACCAGACCCTGGCTTGTCACCTAAGGGGACTTCATACAACAACCCTTAATTCTCCCAGGGAGGCTACTAAGATGATGCTGGCGGCATGAGACCCTTACAAATATGGATTTTAAAAAGCACAGAAGGATGCTCAGTGTGTGCACTTACCATGAATGTGGATTTTAGAAGGCACTTAGTGCCATTATAGAGGCCACGAAGAGGCCTAGCAAACTGGAATTACTGCATCATGGAGCTCTGGGGAGTGGAGTACTCAACCCTTTAAATAAAGAGGAGGACTCACATACATGACCTTGTGTAAAACATGCTTAAGGTGGCCCATCAAGCGAGAAGGGGCACTGTCACTCACAGTCCATCAGGAGAGCTGCAAGGATGGCCTAACAGTCTGATATGACTGCTTCACAGGCTCAAGAGAGCAAAGTACTCAACTTTCGAAGTGAGAGGAGAACTCACTTTGGAGCTCCAATAGTGGAGTTCTTGGCCCTCAGTTCGAGAGGAGAATCCACATGCTCAGCCTGGGAGTGACAATCTCATAGACAACCCTCCTGCAGTGAGGGGAGAACTGCCAAGCTCATAAGGGAAGCCTTGCCTGCACACAGAGCTCCAGGAGCAGAGTTCTTAGTTCTCAGAACTAGTGTTGTCAAAAGTACCGACTACTATACCAGTCGTTACTGAAATTTTAAAAACGTCCATTTGCCACAAATATTTGAACACTGCTAATCGGATTCTTATACACCGCTGATTGGCCATTGTGTTCATGCTCTTCACCTAGCGCTCACACAGAAGCACACAGGAGCATTTGATAGCTGAATTTATCAGCGGGAGCATTTGAAAGCTGCATTTATCAGCAGATCTGTCTATGTGCAGATATATTAGGGATCCGCTGACAGATGCAGCTGTCAAATGCTCCTGTGTGCTTCTGTGTGAGTGTTCAGTGAAGAGCTTGAAGCGATGATCATTGTAGTCAATCACAGTCATATCTGTTGAGTGTGATCTACTCAGATCAGAAGGGGAACTCACATGATCCATCCGGGAGTGCCAAACTCATGGATGACCTCTCGCAGTAAGCGGAGCACTGCCAACCATAAAAGCAGCCCACCAATGAGGCAAAAAAAGGCATAACAACCTGATATGACTGCGCAAGGAGCCTTGGGAGTGGAGCCCTTGACTCTCCGACCGAGAAAGGTGCACACATCTTACTCTGGGAGCAGCAGGCTCATAGATAATCCTCTGCAGTGAGGGGAACACTGCCAAGCTCGACTATAAGGGCAGTGTTATTTTACAGACCCCCAAGAGGTAACCAGAGTGAGGTGAGAGAGGTCCCAGATAGGGCCCTCATCTCCTGACTTTCGACAGGGGAGGTGCACGGGTGCACAGGGAGTCCTACTACCCTGTATTGAAAGTCAGTGGTATATAATAAAGGCTCCAGATGTGCTTCAGAATGAAGGTCCTGGGTGTGCCTTTTTAGCTCCCGCACATAGCTCTCAAGGCTTGCAGATATCTTCTGGAGACATGGTTGAAGAAACCACACTTGGAGCCTAACAACCTAACAACCTGATACTGTCACCGAAGCGCCGCTGTAATACCAGGGTTAATGATCCAGGATTCTGTGCTGGTGACATACTCACAAGTGGCCCTCAGGAGCATGAGGGGAGTACAGTCAAGCTCCTAGCCCCAGAGAGAAGGGTACTCTACTACACCCATATGTGGGTAAAGGAGCAACAGCTCAGTTTAGGGCCAAGGATCAAAGAAGTTTGCAAGCCTACACTTGGGAAAGAGAGGGAGACTTATTGAGGATGCCTTGTAGGAAGCCATACAACCCAAGAGGTCCCCCGCTACTCCAAATGCATTGCTATGAGCCTGTTCAACTCCCACAAGAGGCAAACACACTCATGAAAACACTGTCTACAATCTCAGGTAAATGGTGAAGCACTCACCTCCCCTCTCGGTAGTCCCACATATGCATCATGATGAGCGCAAAGAAATAAGCACAATGAGCACATGCAACTCCCTCAAGAGCTGAATGCACTTGCTTCTCACCCACACACAAAACACACGAGTCACGTGAATCTGTGGGTATCGGAGCAAAGCCTCTGATGAGAGACATGCACTCCTAGTCTGCTAGCTAACATAGACAATACGGCAGTGAAGATTAAGAAAAGGATGATGTGTTCTCTCGGTGACATTATAAGCAGTTGCCAGCCAATGTTATTATCGTTTTTAAACATTTGCTTCAGACACCAGTCACACTGAAGGTGTTTTTGTGCATGAAATATATTGACTAAAAGAATATAAAATAATTAACATCTTTTTTTCTTAATTTCACAACAGCACACTATTAAGATTATATTGTGAGTGTACACAAATATAAATAGGCCGTATATAATTTCATATTATGTCTTACTATTTTTGATATGATTTTTATGCTTTTTAAACCAGTGGCCAAGCACTGGCCCACTCAAATTGACAGCTGGTCCACACAATGCATTTATGTAAAGAATAAGTAATAAGATTCTGGTGGATAAGTGCTGATCTTCCAGCTAGACAGCTAGAGCTGTCAATCTGAGCAATCAATCCAATGCAGGAGTGCTCCCACAGTAAAACAGTTCTCGGCTGGCCTTTACTCGTTGTCCTTACATACTATGCCCATCCACTATACTTGATATTTAGTTTCTATTGGTTGAACTTCCCAATGTTTTCAAATTGGAAATCATTATCATCATTATCATTGTGCTGCAACTGGATCCTGGATATCCTATAGGTTTAGCAAAGCAGCATGTAAAGGTAGTCGGCCAATATCAGGCAGTCGACGTGTGTCTGCCAGTTTTTGTGGTGCTCCACACGTCGGCTTTTATTGGGCTCATGTCAGCATTAGTTTGCCTGATTCAACAATGATCTGTGTATATTTCATATATCCTTGTTTCAGTCTGTCCTTTTGAATGACGAAAATAGACTGTTGATTCCTGCTGATACAGACAGTTAATTCCTCTCAGGCAGGCACAGAACACACCTGGTCTGAAGTTGGCTTGGTGTGTCCAGGCCTTAATGCCACGCTATGAGGATCATCTGAAGTTCTACACAATGTGTTATGTTGTGTTTGGACTTGTGTGAATTGAGAATACCTGCTCTAAATAAATATATGTGAACTACTATGGTTTACTAATGTTTGATCATGCTGCAAACCAAAGAGCAGCCCAAAAGCTGCAGATGTATGTTGTTTACATGTATTTGGTATTGTTTTGTCTCCTTAAACAGTAAGGCTTGTGGTATTCTGCTAGTTGAGACCTTTATATTGATATATGACATTATAAAGTAATTTTTATTTACAATTTAGACCTATATTTTCGACCTTTTTCTCCTTCAGCCAAAACAGATCATTCTTAACAGATCATTCTTACAAAATTATCTGTTGTACAAAACGTAAATTTTTAGGTACATATCTATACTGAAAAACTTCAGATAGTTCAATACCACTTTTCTGTGGGATAGCTACAATTTATCCCTCTCTTCTCTCTGATAGTGAGTTCATGCACACATAAGTCCTAGCCATGCCTCCTCTCACTCATTCAGCTACAGTTGGTGCTATTCAACTGTAGCGCATTTGTTAGCTAAATATTCTTTCAGTGTTTCCTATAAATTACCACTTTGGTGGCCTGCCATAGTCTAATCTGTGCCACTACTGTTTTATAATAAACCGAAAATATTAATGTAATAATAATAAAAACTCCATAATTACGGGAAGAAAGAGGCGGGAACCGGCGAACACTCAAAATAAAACTTTAATGACAAAATAAATACAAAACAGCGCGACAGTCCCTCACGGGCGACTGCCGCGAATAAACAAAAACCAAACACAAAATAAAACCCAGGCCTGGTCCTCTCTCGTCCTTCACTGTCGTCGCTCCTCTTTTGTATCCTCCCGATCTCCTCCGTGGGACTCGAGACCGGTGAGTGGAGCAGGTGTCGCTCATTTCCCAATCACTCCACTGGCCTCGCTCCGTTCCCACGGCTCTCGGCCCCGCCCCACTCATCACACCCCCATCGCCCCTCGCAGGCCGGGGGGTACTCCCGAGACTGCGCTCTACTCCCCCCACCCCCCCCCCACTCCGGGGGAGACCGCTCACGGTGACCTGCGGGAACCTGGGGGTAAGGACAGACGAGGCGAGAGAAAAGGAGATGGAAGGATGAGGAGCGACGGGAGACGAGAGAGGGGAGAGAGGAGAAAAAAATAAATAAAAATTCCGGTTCCCAGACACGCTGCCGCTCGGCCCTCCACCGGCTGTGTGAAGTCCTCCGCGGTGCCTGGCGGTGGCACTGGATGGCCCTCGGTGCACGGCACGACACTCCTCCGCCGCCCGGTGGACGGCAATGGCTCCTCCGGTTTCGGGCAGCCGGCAGGAGTCCCCCGTTCCCTGCTCCTCCCCATTCTTGGCGGATGGCAGCAGGCTCCGGCCACCTGGCGAACGGCGCCGACTCCTCCGCTCACTTACGGACGGCAGCCGCCCCTCCACATCACGGGCGGCCGGCAGCGAGTTCGTCCATCCCCGGCAACTCACTCCAGACCACCACCTCGAGCGTCCACGGCGCCAGACTGCTACGCCTTGCTCCATGGCACCGCGGATTCACCCCAGCGGCAAGGGATCTTCGGCATCGCGTCCCTCCTTCCTCCCGAGTTTCGGCACCAGTGTAATAATAAAAACTCCATAATGACGGGAAGAAAGAGGCGGGAACCGGCGAACACTCAAAATAAAACTTTAATGACAAAATAAATACAAAACAGCGCGACAGTCCCTCACGGGCGACTGCCGCGCATAAACAAAAACCAAACACAAAATAAAACCCAGGCCTGGTCCTCTCTCGTCCTTCACTGTCGTCGCTCCTCTTTTGTATCCTGCCGATCTCCTCTGTGGGACTCGAGACCGGTGAATGGAGCAGGTGTCGCTCATTTCCCAATCACTCCACCGGCCTCGCTCCGTTCCCACGGCTCTCGGCCCCGCCCCACTCATCACAATTAAATTAAATAAGTATAGTGTGTTTGCACTGCGTGTTTCAAAGTGGAGTGCACACTTTGCTCACAGGATCTCTCCTTCATGGAATCTAGAATGACTCAGGCCTTGTGTATCTGATTGAAATCTAATTTAAATGATTGACTGTCCGAACTATGTATTTGATCAGATACTATTTGTCTGTACGTGGCACTCTTTGATATTACTGAATATCTGCATTGTTTTTTATGGCAACAATGCTGTGTTAGTATGCTTACACCTAAAACAACAATAACAGCAATACAGTTTGCAATAGGCTACAGATGCTGTCTTGCAACATTACGACATGTTGCTTCACACTGGATTATATTACATTTTATGAGGCAGCGGCAGAAACATGGAATTTGTGGATTTATTCCATGCTGCTGTCTCTGCCGGCCTCAAAAGAGGTGTGTAGACCAGCTCTGTATTGTTATTTTTGACTTGCACATCACAGCAATGCAACCTTGTTTCTGCAAAGACATTCAGCATGTTTATTACCACACAAGTCTAAAGTGTTTACATTTTACGTGGCATGAGAAAGTGACAAAAAACCTACCCAAAATCTGATCTGAGCGGTCAGGCTGAAATGGATTTCCAGAAATGCTATTTAAATAGAATTTCAAACCACAAATACATATAGCTTGAAACGGATTTGTTTCATGTGAGTTTTACTTTTATTTATTTTTATTTATTTATTTTTTGCCGTTCACACTTGGTTAATATGATCGGATTGCAATTAGATATGCACAAAAATCAAATTAGGGCTATCTTCAGACTGCAGGCAAATCTGATTTATTTGGTCCCACTTTATAATGTATCCCTAATACTTGTGTACTTACATAGTAACTAGATGTGTACATAGTATGTAACCACAGTGTAAGTACACAGTGTAAAAGTCGTATGTAGTATGTAGCTGTAGTATCTACAGCTCTAATGTTTGTGTAACTACACATATGAAACAACCCTCTGAATGGTTTGTGAAAGTACACTGTAAAAAATGTACTGCAGAATTTACAGGAATTTACTGGCAAAAAAGTTGCCAATGAAATCCTGTAAAAATGATGTTAATTACTGTAAAATGGATTACAGTATATTACTGCAAAGGAAATTACAGTTAATTGCTGTATGTGAAATACATTAATTTGTAGTTTTTTTACAGTAACATTAGATTAAACTTGTAGTTTATTTTACAGCAATATTTTGTAATTTCACTAAAGTACAGTATTTACCTGGCAACAAAAGTTGCCAATAAAATCCTCTAAATATCCCTAATTCCAAGATGATGTTGTAACAATTTAACAATGAAAATGCTGTATTATTTTAACAGAAAACTGTAAAATACTGATATAAATGCATTATCATGAACTCTATCTTAATACATTTACAAATGAATAAAAACCAAGTCAATGATGTTGCAAATAAGTATTTATTTAAACTGGCAGAAAATAAAAATAACAGCATCACAAAACTACAAATACCTGTTAAAAAACTAAACCATATTCTGAGTAGAACCTCAACTTTCTATAAAAATGAAGGTAAATCAACAGAATTTGTATAATTTTGGTAAAAATAAAGAAAGAAAGAAAGAAAGAAAGAAAGAAAGAAAGAAAGAAAGAAAAGGATTAAAATAAAATGCTGGAATCAATATTAAATCACAAATTCTTTTGTTTGAGCTTAGGTTCTATTGAATTAAGAATATTCCTGCCAAAGGCAATTTAATAAATACATACTGAAAGTCCATCAACTTTCTGAGATGAGCACACACGAGGGTTGTCCCTCTTCTCTGAGACCTTTCACCTTGTTTTGCCTCTATGTATCCATCTTGTAACCAGTAAGTGTTGTGATTCCAAGGAAACATCTGCACATAAAAACAAGCAGAAGCATCAGGCTAAAGTGAAGTATTGAATGAAACTAGCTCAATAAAAAAATCAGAATTTACCAGTACTTAAAGCGTTACTCCACCCAAAATGAAAATCTTGCCATTAATTACCCCCATGTCGTTCCAAACCTGTAAAAGCTTTGTTTGTCTTCGGAACACAATTTAAGATATTTCGGATGCAACCGGGAGGTTTGTGACTGTCCCATTGACTGCCAAGTAGACTACCACTGTCAAGGCCCAGAAAAGTATGAAAGACACTGTCAGAATACTCCATCTGCCATCAGTGATTCAACCGTAACGTTATGAAGCAACGACAATACTTTTTGTATGCAAAGAAAAGAAAAATAATGACTTTATTCAACAATTCGTCTCCTCTGCGTCAGCGTAGCACCATTTTGGAGAGTATCCACTGGACACAAACTGCATAGGCTGTTCTGTGTCAGCTGGGTCACACGGATACGCTTTCTACGTTTATTTACGCTTTGATTTGAATGAAAACAGCGTATCCGTGTGGTGCGGCTGACATGATAAAAAATAACGACTTTGTTGAATAAAGTTGTTATTTTTGTTTTCTTTGCATACAAAAAGTATTATCGTAGCTTCATAAAATTACAATTGAACCACTGATGGCAGATGGCCTATTCTGACGATGCTTTTCATACTTTTCTGGGCTTAGACATTGTTAATTGTTTGAAAGTCATTGGGACAGTCACAAACCTCCAAAATATCTTAAATTGCATTGTATGCAGTGGTAGCATCTCTTCCACTATGCAGGGTCAGACATTTTTTCTAATGGGCATGCATCTCGCGGTGATCACTGGTGATTGGTTCTACGCAGATTTTCGCTCATCTCAAAAAAACCTAGGCTCCCGCCTGCATTCCTCACAGATTGCGACATGCCATGTTTCTGGATAATATTTCAGTGATTAACAAGTTAAAACATAAATTCTGCTTTGTAATTCACACACTGTATTCCACCAGAGAGGACTGCGGCTGCAACACATCATCATTTGGATTACAAACCCGATTCAAAAAAAGTTTGGGACACTGTACAAATTGTGAATAAAAACATAATGCAATGATGTGGAAGTTTTAAATTTCAATATTTTATTCAGAATGCAACATAGATGACATATCAAATGTTTAAACTGAGAAAATTTTTAATTTTAAGGGAAAAATAAGTTGATTTTAAATTTCATGGCATCAACACATCTCAAAAAAGTTGGGACCAGGCCATGTTTACCACTGTGTGGCATACCCTCTTCTTTTTATAACAGTTTGCAAATGTCTGGGGACTGAGGAGACAAGTTGCTCAAGTTAAGGAATAGTAATGTTGTCTAATACAGGCTTCTAGTTTCTCAACTGTCTTAGGTCTTCTTTGTCGCATCTTCTATGATGCACCTAATGTTTTCTATGGGTGAAAGTTCTGGACTGCAGGCTGGCCATTTCAGTACCCGGATACTTCTTCTACGCAGCCATGGTGTTGTAATTGATGCAGTATGTGGTTTGGCATTGTCATGTTGGAAAATGCAAGGTCTTCCCTGAAAGAGACGACATCTGGATGGGAGCATATGTTGTTCTAGAACTTGAATATACCTTTCAGCATTGATGGTGCCTTTCCAGATGTGTAAGCTGCCCATGGCACACACACTCATGCAACCCCATACTATCAGAGATGCAGGCTTCTGAACTGAGCGCTTAAAACAACTTGGGTTGTCCTTGTCCTCTTTAGTCCGGATGACATGGCGTCCCAGTTTTCCAAAAAGAACTTCAAGTTTTGATTAGTCTGACCACAGAACAGTTTTCCACTTTGCCACAGTCCATTTTAAATGAGCCTTGGCCCAGAGAAAACGCCTGCGCTTCTGTATCATCTTTAGATATGGCTTCTTTTTTGACCTATAGAGTTTTAGCCGGCAACGGCGAATGGCACGGTGGATTGTGTTCACCGACAATGTTTTCTGGAAGTATTCCTGAGCCCATGTTGTGATTTCCATTGCAGTAGCAATCCTGTATGTGATGCAGTGCTATCTAAGGGCCCAAAGATCACAGGCATCCAGTATGGTTTTCCGGCCTTGACCCTTATGCACAGAGATTGTTCCAGATTCTCTGAATCTTTGGATATTATACACTGTAGATGATGATAACTTCAAACTCTTTGCCATTTTTTTCTGAGAAACTCCTTTCTGATATTGCTCCACTATTTTTCACCGCAGCATTGGGGGAATTGGTGATCCTCTGCTCATCTTGACTTCTGAGAGACACTGCCACACTGAGAGGCTCTTTTTATACCCAATCATGTTGCCAATTGACCTAATAAGTTACAAATTGGTCCTCCAGCTGTTCCTTATATGTACATTTAACTTTTCCGGCCTCTTATTGCTACCTGTCCCAACTTTTTGGAATGTGTAGCTCTCATGAAATCCAAAATGAGCCAATATTTAGCATGACATTTCAAAATGTCTCACTTTCAACATTTGATATGTTATCTATATTCTATTGTGAATAAAATATAAGTTAGTAGGTTAAGGTTTGGGCGTAGGTTAAGGGGTCTAAAAATCTAAATTACTTATTAATAAAATGTCAAAATTGCATATTTGCTGTAAAATGGGTAGGTTTAGGTCTGGAGGTAGGTTAAGGTGTCTAAAATCTAAATTGCTTATTGATAAAATGATAAAAATGCATATTCGCTATAAAATGGGTAGGTTTAGGTTTGAGGGTAGGTTAAGGGGTCTAAAAATCTAAATCGCTTATTGATAAAATGATAAAAATGCATTGATACGAATATCTTAATGATATAAAAGATAAGTTCTGTAAATATTTTTCCATGTCCTTTGAATGGGTTTGACCCTCAAGCTTGGCTACAAGCCTCTCACTGTCATCATAATTACCAAGATGTGCATTAAAATTTTAGATTTTGAATTTAAGATTTCTTTCTTTAATTACTGTCACTGGGATTTCTGCAGCAGTAGTTCTCTGGGACTGAAGCATAATTTTTAGCAGATTAGAGTTCCTTTTGAAATTCTCTTATTTATTTATTTTCTTGCCAAACTTCACTTTCACATACAAAAGATTATAGTGAAAATTTGATTATCTTTTCAATAAATCCAATCAAAAATTTCCTTGAACATAAATCTTTGCTTTTTCATGTGTTGCAAAGATATTACAACATAGCCAATAAACAATAGTGACAGGAAAGTTGTTGTTATCAGAATTTCAGGTGCAATTTACAGCCCCCTGTTGAGTACCAGAATAAAATTTGGATGATGTTGTTCCAATTTTAAATTTCCATCTCTTACGAGATTTTAATATTGGTTCATGAAGACTTCATTCTTCATCTACTCTGCTGCTATCATGTCCCTGTCGATTTATGCAGTTTTGTCTAATTCTTAAGCCCCAAAGGATTTCTATGGTCTCCAGTCTAACAATGAGTATTTCAACTCATTCATTGTCTATATAGGGTATTTCTAAGCTTTACCTCAACACTTCTAAAAAAGCAAATAAGAACTGACTTACTGAAGAAAGGGAAGGAGAAGCTCAAACCTCTTTCCGGAGCACATTTGAACGTTGCGCTGAAAAGACCCTCGCCAACAGGAGACCGCCGATCACGGAGGGAACATCACCACTTTGTAAGGTCCACCCAATTGGCCCAACGACGGAATCCAATGGCGTGGGCGAACATATACAGGTCCTTCTCAAAAAATTAGCATATTGTGAAAAAGTTCATTATTTTCCATAATGTAATGATAAAAATTAAACTTTCATATATTTTAGATTCATTGCACACCAACTGAAATATTTCAGGTCTTTTATTGTTTTAATACTGATGATTTTGGCATACAGCTCATGAAAACCCAAAATTCCTATCTCAAAAAATTAGCATATTTCATCCGACCAATAAAAGAAAAGTGTTTTTAATACAAAAAAAGTCAACCTTCAAATAATTATGTTCAGTTATGCACTCAATACTTGGTCGGGAATCCTTTTGCAGAAATGACTGCTTCAATGCGGCGTGGCATGGAGGCAATCAGCCTGTGGCACTGCTGAGGTGTTATGGAGGCCCAGGATGCTTCGATAGCAGCCTTAAGCTCATCCAGAGTGTTGGGTCTTGCGTCTCTCAACTTTCTCTTCACAATATCCCACAGATTCTCTATGGGGTTCAGGTCAGGAGAGTTGGCAGGCCAATTGAGCACAGTAATACCATGGTCAGTAAACCATTTACCAGTGGTTTTGGCACTGTTAGCAGGTGCCAGGTCGTGCTGAAAAATGAAATCTTCATCTCCATAAAGCTTTTCAGCAGATGGAAGCATGAAGTGCTCCAAAATCTCCTGATAGCTAGCTGCATTGACCCTTCCCTTGATAAAACACAGTGGACCAACACCAGCAGCTGACATGGCACCCCAGACCATCACTGACTGTGGGTACTTGACACTGGACTTCAGGCATTTTGGCATTTCCTTCTCCCCAGTCTTCCTCCAGACTCTGGCACCTTGATTTCCGAATGACATGCAAAATTTGCTTTCATCCGAAAAAAAGTACTTTGGACCACTGAGCAACAGTCCAGTGCTGCTTCTCTGTAGCCCATTTCCTGCACACGCCTGTGCACGGTGGCTCTGGATATTTCTACTCCAGACTCAGTCCACTGCTTCCGCAGGTCCCCCAAGGTCTGGAATCGGTCCTTCTCCACAATCTTCCTCAGGGTCCGGTCATCTCTTTCATTGTGCAGCATTTTTTGCCACACTTTTTCCTTCCCACAGACTTCCCACTGAGGTGCCTTGATACAGCACTCTGGGAACAGCCTATTCGTTCAGAAATTTCTTTCTGTGTCTTTCCCTCTCGCTTGAGGGTGTGTGTCAATGATGGCCTTCTGGACAGCAGTCAGGTCGGCAGTCTTACCCATGATTGCGGTTTTGAGTAATGATCCAGGCTGGGAGTTTTTAAAAGCCTCAGGAATCTTTTGCAGGTGTTTAGAGTTAATTAGTTGATTCAGATGATTAGGTTAATAGCTCGTTTAGAGAACCTTTTCATGATATGCTAATTTTTTGAGATAGGAATTTTGGGTTTTCATGAGCTGTATGCCAAAATCATCAGTATTAAAACAATAAAAGACCTGAAATATTTCAGTTGGTGTGCAATGAATCTAAAATATATGAAAGTTAAATTTTTATCATTACATTATGGAAAATAATGAACTTTTTCACAATATGCTAATTTTTTGAGAAGGACCTGTAATGCGTGTAGGTCTTTTACTTGCAATTCTGCGAAGTTCGCTTAATTTAACAGGATTTAGTTTCAATTTTAGTCTAGCTCTGTTTAATCTGACTCCAATTTCAAGTGATCATTAAATTTAGACTGGATTTCTAATTAAGAACTGATAACAGGTATCGATTATTTATTGATTTAGATCTTTGATTGTTCTGGGTATCCCATATTTTCAATTATTAATTCATTAGGGACCCGGTATTACATAGAGAACTTATGCCGGCTGGTCGCAGCCTCACACACACAAACTCATCAGTTCTGATCTTAGACAGAGTATGCAGGGTGAATATCTACCTTTAAGTCAGACACACTCTGCTTGCTCATAACAAAAAAAAGCATAGTTTTAGTATATTCACGAAAACTGCAACTTACTACAGCAGAAATCGAAAAGGTCTCAGATGATGTGCCCCATACTCCATTCATTGAACCTTCCGTATGATCTATCCTGAACACAGATTTGCGGTAATAACAGACTTGACTTTAATCTACTAGAAATACTGATTACAGAAGAGATCAGAATAAATCAAATATAACATTTTATTTGTCAGGTAAAATGTATCATGCCAATTAAATAATTAAACATTTAGAAGCCAATTCAGAAAGGAAAGGATAATGCAATTGTGAATCACATTGTAGCCACATGGAAATTCTATGCTCCTGTACATGGATTACTGTAGCTATATGGGAAGTAGCCGAGTGTTCCATGATGAAGAAAAACAAATTCATCATAGTCACACATGTAACTTGAGATTGCTGAACAATTCCTATGTTACAGTTATTCTAATTTAACACAAGACATATGGTCTAGAATGCATAGCATCCTCAAAGTTTTGCAAACAACACTTACAGCAAAGAAATCATATGTTTTATAGAATAAACTTGACTAATCTATGTGAACATGTAGTAGCACAAACAACTAAAAAGTATGTTATATGAGCACAATGTGGTTAATTACACATTTTAAAAATAAAAGGAAATGCATACCTGACAGCAAAGAAACACACAACAGCATGTGCGAGTTCTAGTGCAGAGCTCCAGACTCACACACACAGTGTGGGGGTACCCCACTTGACCCCAATTGAAAGTATGGTGTTCCCAGAATAATCAAAGATCTATATTAATGCATAATCAATATCTGTGATCAGTTCTTAATTAGAAATACAGTCTAAATTTAATGTTCACTTGAAACTGGAGTCAGATTAAACACGGAGCTAAAATAAAACTGAAACTAAATCCTGTTAAATTAAGTGAACATTGCAAAAACACAAGTAAAAGACTTACTGTAAATGCATAATACCTTTACCCACACCATTAGATTCCATCGTTGGGCCAGTTTTACCAAGTACAGTATTGCGTGTAATGGGTTACAATAACATAGGGTAAATAGCAGTCCCAAACTAATTAATTACAATTATTAAGTTGTAATAAACCACCAGTCATTTAAAAATATACAAAATAACACAAGGTAAAAAAATAATGCATCATCTTGGGGTTACAGAAACAACAGTTACAATCTGTAAGGGAATTTGGGTCACATGAATCGAATCCTAAGGACTCTGAATCCACTTAGTTAATATTTGAATCTGAATTAATTACATTTATGCATTTAGCAGACGCTTTTATCCAAAGCAATTTACAGTGCATTCAGGCTATACATTTTTTTAATCTAACTTGTGTTCCCCTGGGAATCGAACCCAAAACCTTTTGCTCTGCTAACACAATGCTCTACCACTGAGCCACAGGAACACAATTAATATTTTACACTTTATCAACTGTTGAGTTTAGAGTATCTTACCAATTCTGTAGCAGGATATTATTATCGTGGCCTTTGATAACAATATCATGCAGTTATGATTACTGATTGTGAGCAAGGTAACTAGATCGACAGTTTAAGGCAATAACTTGTAAACAAAGTCAAGTATAAATATAAATAATATCAAATAAAACCAAACACTTTACTGAAATTATTCTACAACAGACACCAATTTTACACACACATTCATACAGCAGTGAGGAAAGGGGTGATGTTACAGAGATTGACTGGATTCCTGAATATCCAACGTTCGACACCATTTCCTAACCGCAACCTGAGAGTAATAGTAATACTAGCAATTCAACCTGGGTTCATTTGCTTAATAAGATTTACATCAGTTCAGCAAGCATTAAGAGATTGTGGTACTTGCATTCGGATGCTTCTGTGAGCGTGTTCCTTCTAGGTTGCTGGAGGGAACAACTGCGGTGTTGGTTAGTTGACGGTTGGTCAATGGTGTGTAACCGCACTGGGTAGTACATTAACGTTAGCTCAAATGATATATAGGGAATTTTAATAATTAATCAGTGATATGATTAATTTATATATCTCATATGACAGTTATATTAAGATTACTGAAGATGAAAAATAGGTCAATTGTATATATCAATAACTCATTACAAGGCACTGTAATTTACTCATTAATATGTCAATATTCCATTCTTCATATCAATTAACGTGATATCTTTTCCTGGTAATTAATGCAAATCGAACAGTGGTTTGTCCAGCAAACGGCCGTAAGATTAACTAATCAACTTTCAATAAAGTTATCACTTCTTATAATTCCAGGAAAAATAGTTTCTGGCCATGAAACCATTCTCCTGTCCTTATAAAATGTAGGTTACTGAAAAGTAACAAATAAGCTTTGTAGCTAAGATCAAACATTTCATTGACTTCGTGAAGTGAGCATTTTAGACAGAAGCAATCATGAATATATATTGGAATTTAATAATTGAACTAATAATACATCAAACTACGATTCACACAGAGTAAATATGCGTATAACAATACAAAAGTAAAAACAAAGACAAGACAAAAACGGATAACAGATGAGAGAGAGAGTGAAAGGGTGAGCGAGAGAAGGTGAGAGAGAAATAGGCGAGATCACAGAATGATCACCCAGCACGGCAAAATCACATACAGTAACCTTTTGAAAGACAACAAAGAATCAGATCACCTTGAAAAAGGGAATAGACAACCTTAAGCAGCGTTTAAATCGCTATAGAAAATAATACTTGCATGTGGGTCTCTTTGTGCCTGCTAAAGACGAGCGTGCGTGTGTCGTTCTTTTGGAGCTGGGCGTGTTCTCTAATGTCTTTCGGGGCGAGCAGACTCACGCGAAGTTTCAAAGGTTCAACGAACGTGGAGTTACCAAAGAAATGATTCAGAGTTCGTCTCCCTCGTGTAGGGTGAGGCGAATATGAGAATAAAACTTAGTAAAGAAAATAAAAGAAAAACGGAGATGAGAGCTCCCTAAGGAGACATCAAAACAGACGTTCTCTCAGACGAAGTGCTCGGAGATGAAGTGCCAAGCCTCTGTTCGCGCGAACAACCAATGAACGTTCACGATCTGAAGCGGGAAAAAGTTCCTCTGTCTCTGGGGAGACACCCACTCGAGTGAGTTATGGTGTTGTCAGAATTCAGCAATTATATTCCAGCAAAGATGGTAATTCCAGAATAATACATTTTACTGTAATTTCCTATGTATGAGTGGTTCGGTCAAAGCAAGACGGTTAAACAGATACCAAGAATGACAGGTAAAGGTAGGAGAAACATAAAGTTACATTCATATGCAGAATTACACACATTTAAAGTTTATTAACACACAATAAAATTGCAGATACTCCAATTTGATATGGGAAGACATCTAAGCACAAAAAGGAAATACAGTCAATACATTTAGAATACATTTACTTTCCTTTTTCCTTACAAGAATTCCTAGCGAGCTGGGCTTTTTCTGTTTCTCCCAGTTGGGTCATAAAGTTTTATGACATGGTCAGCAATTTAAACCCAGCCATGCTGGCACCAGGCCGGTCATTCAGCTTACAGAGAGTTTGATTTACCTGCATGAGTTCAGGGGCTAAAAGCTTTGGGTTTTAGCCAAGGAATGTGCATTGTTTTAGATTCAACGAGCCATGATTCATTAATTCAGAACCAATTAATGAAAGAACTGCTCATACGTTACAGGTGTGTTCTTCGGGAAAGCACTCGTACGGTGAATAGATGGTTGGAATTGCTGGGTGGAACCATGTGTTGCGGTTGCCGGGTTACGTGTTGCTTCTCAATGAGGTGTCTTACGTGTCTCGGAGAGCTGCTGGAGGCAGAGTCTTTGTTCTTCAGTGAGGTTCAATAAAGGCTCAAACTGAAGTTGAGCTGAGTTGAAGTCTTGTTGGCACTGAGCAATGCAGGCATATCACAAGGCCAGCAAAGCTGGTGGGGACTGGATCAACAGGCCTTTTAACCCTGTCTATCATGTCCAACAACGCCCCCCCCCCTCCCTCCCAGATTGGTTCTCCCAATCAGATATTGTCATGGGCGGGATTTACGTCACATTCTCCTGCTCATGCATAAAATGAACATACTGACCATTTTAATTGCTTGATTCCAAACTTTTAGAGTTTACTGAACATTTTAGTCCTCTATTGTACAGTCAAGTCAAGTCATCTTTATTTATATAGCGCTTTAAACAAAAATGATTGCGTCAAAGCAACTGAACAACATTAATTAGGAAAACAGTGTGTCAATAATGCAAAATGACAGTTAAAGGCAGTTCATCATTGAATTCAGTGATGTCGTCATCATGCAGCTCAGTTCAGTTTAAATAGTATCTGTGCAATAATTTGCAATCAAGTCAACGATATCGCTGTAAATGAAGTGTCCCCAACTAAGCAAGTCAGAGGCGACAGCGGCAAGGAACCAAAACTCCATCAGTGACAGAATGGAGAAAAAAAACCTTGGGAGAAACCAGGCTCAGTTGGGGGGGGGCCAGTTCTCCTCTGGCCAGACGAAACCAGCAGTTCAATTCCAGGCTGCAGCATAGTCAGATTGTGCAGAAGAATCATCTGTTTGCTGTGGTCTTGTCCCGGTGGTCGTCTGAGACAAGGTCTTTACAGGGGATCTGTCTCTGGGGCTCTAGTTGTCCTGGTCTCCGCTGTCTTTCAGGGCTGTAGAGGTCCTTTCTAGGTGCTAATCCACCATCTGGACTGGATACAGACTGGATCCGGGTGACTGCAGTGACCCTCTGACTTGGAAACAGACTGGATCTGGTGGCTACGCTGACCTCGGAATAAGAGAGAAACAGACTAATATGAGCGTAGATGCCATTCTTCTAACGATGTAGCAAGTACATCGGGTGTTATGGGAAGTGTTCCCGGTTCCAGTTTACCTAATTAATGCAGCCTAAAAATCCTTTAATGGATTTGGATATTAGAAGTGTATTAGTATGTTATGTGTAAGCCAGGTTAAAGAGATGGGTCACAATGTTAGGTAGGTTATTCCAGAGTTTGGGTGCTAAATAGGAGAAGGATCTGCCGCCTGCAGTTGACTTTGATATTCTAGGTATTATCAAATTGCCAGAGTTTTGAGAACGGAGCAGACGTGGAGGACTATAATGTAACAAGAGCTCGTCTATATTTTAAAATCTATATGCCATTCAGGGCTTTATAAGTAATAAGCAAGATTTTAAATATCTATACGATGTTTGATAGGGAGCCAGTGCAGTGTTGACAGGACAGGGATAATATGATCATACTTCCTGGTTCTAGTAAGAACTCTAGCTGCTGCATTTTGGACTAACTGGAGTTTGTTTACTAAGCATGCAGAACAACCACCCAATAAAGCATTACAATAGTCTAACCTTGAGGTCATAAAACGAATGGATTAACATTTCTGCATTTGACATTTAGAGCATAGGCCGTAATTTTAGATATATTTTTGAGATGGGAAAAATGCAGTTTCACAAATGCTAGAAACGTGGCTTTCTAAGGAAAGGTTGCTATCAAATAGCACACCTAGGTTCCTAACTGATGACGAAGAATTGACAGAGCAGCCATCAAGGCTTAGACAGCGTTCTAGGTCATTACATGCAGAGCTTTTAGGCCCTATAATTAACACCTCTGTTTTTTCAGAATTTAGCAGTAAGAAATTACTTGTCATCCAGTTTTTTATATATCGACTATGCATTCCATTAGTTTTTCAAATTGGTATGTTTCGCCGGGCCGCGAAGAAATATAGAGCTGAGGATCATCAGCATAACAGTGAAAGCTCACACCGTGTTTCCTGATGATATCTCCCAAGGGTAACATGTAAAGCGTGAAGAGTAACGGCCCCTAGTACTGAGCCTTGCGGTACTCCATACTGCACTTGTGAACGATATGATACCTCTTCATTCACTGCTACGAATTGATGGCGGTCATATAAGTACGATTTAAACCATGCTAATGCACTTCCATTAATGCCAACAAAGTGTTCTAGTCTATGCAAAAGAATAGTGTGGTCAATAGTGTCGAACGCAGCACTAAGATCCAATAGCACTAATAGAGAGATACAACCACAATCAGATGATAAGAGCAGGTCATTTGTAACTCTAAGGAGACCAGTCTCAGTACTATGATACGGTCTAAATCCTGACTGGAAATCCTCACAGATGCCATTTTTCTCTAACAAGGAATATAATTGTGAGGATACTACCTTTTCTAGTATCTTGGAAATAAAAGGGAGATTCGAGATCGGTCTATAATTAACTAGTTCTTTGGGGTCAAGTTGTGGTTTTTTGATGAGAGGCTTAATAACAGCCAGTTTGAAGGTTTTGGGGACATACCCTAATAACAATGAGGAATTAATAATAGTCAGAAGAGGATCTATGAATTCTGGAAGCACCTCTTTTAGGAGCTTAGATGGAATAGGGTCTAACATACATGTTGTTGGTTTAGATGATTTATCAAGTTTTTACAATTCTTCCTCTCCTATAGTAGAGAATGAGTGGAACTGTTCCTCAGGGGATCTATAGTGCACTGTCTGATGTGATACTGTAGCTGACGGCTGCATGGTTACAATTTTATCTCTAATAGTATCGACTTTAGAAGTAAAGTAGTTCATAAAGTCATTACTGCTGTGATATTGAGAAATGTCAACACTTGTTGATGCTTTATTTTTCGTTAATTTTTCCACTGTATTGAATAAATACCTGGGGTTATGTTTGTTTTCTTCTAAAAGGGACGAAAAGTAATCAGATTTAGCAGTTTTTAATGCTTTTCTGTAAGATAGGCTACTTTCCCTCCAAGCAGGGTCGGCGATTGCTATAGGCGAACTAGGCGGTTGCCTAGGGCGACAAATATGTTGAGGGCGCGGGCACCCTCTTGGGTCGCCGTTACGTTACGTTACATTAGGCAAGTGCGCAGTTGATGAAGAAAATGAAGCAGGGCACCAGTGAAACACAGACCACTGAGACCAGGGATACTCAGCCTGAAGCAGGGGCATAGTTTTATGGGGGGGGATGGGGGGAGGTAACCCCCCAATATTCAAATCCATCAGTTACAACCCCCCCCCCCCCCCAATATTTCAACATGAAAATCACAGTAGATCAAATGAAAAATATGTAGAATTCATTTATTTTGTAACAATAATTTTGTTCCTAATCAAATATGAGTTTGTCATAATAAATCAGACAAAAAATACTCCCCCTCCATTGAACCAATTGGTAACGCCCAACCAATGAGTCGCACTTTCACCAAAGTGGTGTTTATGGGAGAGCACAAGGGTAACGTTAGCACCAAAAATGAAGAGAAGCGCAGCACAGCGGACTATATTTAACTGCTGGTCAGAGAAGGATGCAAAAAATAAATAAATAAAGCATGTACTGAAAATGAGGTATGAGAATATTGTGTAATAACTAAGTACACACCACATATATTTTAGCTAGCTAATCCATTGCAATGTATTTAGCTATAACTATCAGTATAACAAGTTACCAAAGCAGCTGTCTGTTTTGCTAGTTTATTTTTCAATAGTGTCTGTAATTATCAATGACAAAAGTATTCACATCGGTGTTTGTTTCCTTCCTAAATTAATCTGACTTTTGAACGAATTGGATGAATGAACGATTTGAGTGGCTAACTCATTAAAACAGTGAAACGCTTCCGCCTACTGGCGGTTTCAATACTTAATTTCTTTAGATAATCTCTACTATGTTAGAATTTTATGGATGATGATTATACACAAATTTCATAACGTTATGAGAGTATATAATCTCTTAACATGTTTTTATAACAGATTCGAGGTAAATAAAGCAGCAGGGTAGAAAAGTCAGCAGAGGGAGAGGAGGAGCAGGTGATCAGGTAAAGAAGATGCCATTCAATCAATAAAATAAAACAGGAAACAGTATAGACAGTTGTTCAAGAGCCGATGTGTTTCCCTTTAAAAAAAATTAAAATGCATTAAGGTGGAATTTAAAAATCTTAAAATATATGTCTAAATGTTGTCTCTTTCATATTTGTATATGTTGAATTTGTAATCAGTTAAAGCATGTAGATAGATAGATAGATAGATAGATAGATAGATAGATAGATAGGAAGAAATACATTATCCAATAACAATACACAAAAAAAAAAATAACAGACAGCATACAACGTTCAACCCCCCCCAATGTTCAAACCAAATCTACGCCCTTGAGTAAGACCCTTGAATACCGTTTATTCCACAATTTAAAAGTTCAGTGACATTGGGGGGGGGGCAAAACTCAATCTCGCCTAGGGCAACCAAAGGGCTAGAGCCGGCCCTGCCTCCAAGCCATACGAAATACCACTAGTTTTGTTTTCCTCCAGCTGCGCTTCATTTTCCGGGCTGCTCTCTTTAGGGTGCGAGTATGCTCATTACACCACGGTGTCAGACTGTTTTCCTTAACCTTCCTTAAGCGTAAAGGAGCAACTGTATTTAGAATGCTAGAAAAGAAAGAGTCCATAGTTTCTGTTACATCATCAAGTTGTTCTGAGGTTTTGGATATGCTAGGAATTGGGATACATCAGGAAGATTACTTACAAAGCAGTCTTTTGTGGTAGAAGTGATGGTTCTACCATACTTGTAACAAGAAGTAGAATTTACAGTGTTAGCTATATGAAGTTTGCACAAAACTAAATAATGATCTGAGATATCATTGTTTGGCTGCATAGTTTCAACACCATCAACATCAATTCCATGTGACAGTATTAAATCTAGAGTATGATTTCGACAATGAGTAGGTCCTGAGACGTGTTATCTAACCCCAATAGAGTTCAGAATGTCTATAAATGTTGTACAGTGTGAACATGGTGCATTTTACCCACATTTATCTTGCATCAAGCTTTCAGAAATCATTCCTCTATTAAAAATAGACTAAATATGGCATGTTCCCTATAATCAAGATAGGAGTTCATAAGGAAGTAGTCATAATAAAGGTTTAAAAACACTCACACAACGTCAGAGGTTATATAAAGCATACATAATACATAATATATATAAAACACAAGCATAGAGATTAGTATAGCTCATTGGCATCACTTTAAAGACAGGTGCATATACAAGTCATAAGAGTGAGTTCAACAAAGGTAGGTCTTGAGACAATGGGAGATGCCTTAGAATGCTCAAAGGGGGAGCAGGGAAGATATCCTGGGAGCAAGAGAGTATCACAAGGGTTTTCTCGTGTTAATTCTGGTCTTGGGACCAGTTTCACGTGTCTCGTTTTCCTGTTATGGCCATACAGTTTGTGCGTGATTGTCATGAAGTGTTGCTTGGCCATTTGGTTCGACAGAAGGATAATGTTTGGGGAACAATGTAGAGTCTTCTTCTTTGATTCATTTTCATTGTTGCAGCCCCCAGTTGAGAATGACCAGATAAAAGGGAAGACAGTTGACGATCAGTCACCTCTGAATAGTTTTTATGACTTATAACTGACTTAGTGGGGAGTTTCCTTGATCTCATTTGGTGTTGTGTTAATTTGGTGGGCTCTGGTTCATGGCAAATCCTACACATGGTAAATACACAATACTAACATGAACTGTTAATGAAACATATGGGAACCGCTCCTGGTTAACAGAATGGATATCATACCTGCATGCAAATCCTTCCCAGGTAGTACCAGTTTGCATAATTTATTGGTACTTTTTGGCAATTTCATTATTTACCAACATAACTATGATGTTGCATGCTCATACTTTCTTTTGCACTTTACTTATGGCATAACACAGTAGTGCAATAAGTAGTGGGTCTCTTCAGCACACTGGTTTTACACCTATTGGCACCACCTATTGTTGTGGGTGTATTACTGATTTAAAATCTAGAGCCTAAATATAAGACGACTTCATTTTTTCAGATGTATTTCCAAAAAACAAACCAAAAAAAAAAAAAAAACCCTTTCTTGTATACCTAATCGAGAGTATGCAATTTTGGATGCAGCCTACACAATTAAATGACATATACAGAACTGTGCAAAAGTCTTAGGCCATTAGTATTTTCACAAAAAAAAAAAAAAAAAAGGTTTTAAGCCAGTTATTTCTATATTTTGCTTTAGTGTGTCAGTAGGAAATAACAGTTTACTTTTTATTTTGTAAAAATACAGTGAAATTTTTATACACAAGGAGTCTGACAACAACCAGTGTTCCACCCAGAGATCTGATCTCATCATTGTCCAGTCTGTCTGGGATTACATGAAGAAACAGGAAAGGACAGACTAAATCCAGAGGAACTGTGGCAACGTCTCAAAGATGCTACAAGAAACCTTCCTGTAAAGCTACCTGAAAAACTATGCACAAGTTCACCTAGGACAAAAGCTGTTTTAAATGCAAAGGGTGGTCACACCAAATGTTGATTTGATTTAGTTTATTGATTAAAAAAAAATAAAAATCTATTTATGAGATAATTTTTGAAAGCACCCTCACTTTACAGCATTTTTACACAAGTGCCTAAAACTTTTCACAGTACTGTAGCTTTGTAGGTGGGTTTCCTTTAGCATCTTTGAGACGTTGCGACAGTTCCTCTGGATTTAGTCTGGCTCCATTTTTTCCTGTTTCTTCTAGTGATCCCCGACAGACTGGATGTTGATGAGATCAGATCTCTGTAACATATAAACATAAGCAAGCAAGCAACATATAGAAATAACTGGCTTAAAACCATTTTTTTGTTGTTCTTGACAAAATTTTGGGTATTCTTCCCTGCCACTATGCTTCTGCAAGTGCTAGATGTAACAATATAAAGTTCAAAGTTCTTAGCCTTTAGCTTTACAAAAGCAAAGTTTAAAGTAGTTCACAAATATTACAAAGAAAATCCACAAAATGGAAATAGCAAAAATGCATGTCAACGAATAAGCTCAATGTCGAAACTGTGTTTATTATCCTAAGGTAAGGTAAGGTAAGGTATTTGTTACAGCTTGGTTGCAAATAAATTTGAGCGATTGAGTCTAAATGCAGCAAATTTCATTTATTTAAATAAAAACTCAGGAACTGAACAACTAAACTAACATGCAACAATAACTGACAATGAACAGATGAAAACACAGGGCTTAAATACACTGAAACAAACCAATCACAGGTGCAGACACTAATCAAACCAATGTATAACTGAGGTATTAGGTGGGGGATGCAGAGCCAAGGCAGAGATGAAGGTGGGAAAAGCCAGGGCAGAGGCAGGAGAAGCCAGGGTGGAAACCCCAGCAGAATGACAAAGATTCAGGTCCATGGCAGAGTCGGGGGAGGGAGGAGTCATGGTGGAGATGGAGACTTGAAGATCTGAGGCTCATCCACATTGCAAAGTGGAGAACATGGAGGAAGAGCTGGGAGGCTAGAGGGAGCCATCAGAAGCAAGCCAAAAGACTTGGTGGTTTTGAAAGAGGAGGCAGGAGAGGGAGGCTGGGCGGAAGAATCAACGATGACAGAGACTTGGTGCTTGGCGGAACCAGCGGAGACACAGGAGATAGCAGTGTAGTGCTGTGAGAAACAGACCTGGTGCAAGAAAATGACAGACAGAAAACACTCATTCTCCCAATCAATAAGCACTTCATCATCAGCTGTTGTTGAGTGGGTTGGGCTCGATAACATCCCCTCATACTCCAACTGGCACAAGTGATGTTGCTGGCTGACACATGTAGTTGGCTTGGGATCCATGGTGATCTGTGGAATAATCACCATGAAAAAAATACAAAGGACTACAAATCTGGCAACCAGGAATCATCAACTTAAAAGTCCAATACAAGACAACACAAGGTATATAAAACAGTATCACACAAGCACAATTATACAAAGTATAATGGTAATGACAGTATAATGGCAATGACTACCAGAAGTAGTTTTTCATGGTAGTGATAAATTGCATGAAACATGAATTTGCATTTTTTTTTCTTCATAGGTGTTGCTGTGGTTCTGAATTTAGTGGCTCTAAAAATAAATATATTTAATGTTCAACATGTGTTAATGGCAATGCAATGAAATATTAATTTGTGAGTGACAGGTAAATAATTGTCAGATCCTTGTATGTACACAGAACCATATTTTTGAACAGCTCAATAATCTGTCACAGAAATTTTGGACATACAATGTGTCTGTATAGACAGAAACACATTCAGTTCAATCTTTTCATCTTCACAGGAAACAGGAAAGCACTGCTTAAAAACAAACACAGGAAGCAGAAAGACACAAACCAATTTTCGCCTACTGTCCAGCTTTCCTGAGCATTGTGCAGATTTGACCTTGGTGGTCAATACACGCTTCCTCATACACTCTCTCGGAATTTGTCCATTATGAGAATCTTTGAGTAACTGATGAAGAATCTATAAAGACATGTTAAACCTTAAACTAATATAAAAACAAACAAACAAACAAAAAAACTAAATAAAAATTAATTTTTATGACTCATGACTAACTTAAATTGAATAAAAATGTAAATAATATTTACAGTAGTTTTAGTTTCTGTTGTGGCCACCTCTTAAAACCTTTAAACCCACCTATATTGTAACATGAAGTCATTTGTCAAAGTTTTCTTTGAAGTTCAGGTGCGGAAGGAGTTTCTTTCTCATATCCAGTGTATTAAAGAGGACATTGCGGTTAAAGTTCAACTTTAAGAAAATAAATAAATAAATAAATAAATTCAGTTGATCTTATTTAAAAGAAGATTATTGTTTGCAAATGATCCACATTACACAAACATTGTTTGTCACATTACACAAATGCCTGTTTTCTATGGAAGCATATGGGTAGCAAAATTCATTTTGAAATGTTATATGCAAAATGACAATGCAATATGTGAAATGGCGATGTATTTCAGTATTTAAATTGACATTTTCTCATACATATGTGCAAAATTTAGTGCAAAATGAAAATTCTATTTTATAATTTACATTAGCATTTCCTACACTAGATTTAATATGTAAATTATAGGTTATATGATAGGTAAAAATTGATAGCCTGTATGCACTGTAAGTCGCTTTGGATAAAAGTGTCTGCTAAATGCATAAATTTAATTTAATTTAATTTAATTAAAAACATATTTTAATGCTTTATAAGTTGCAAAATTAAAATATTGTATTACCCAAATTGATTAGTGTCAGACTCTGTTCCGTGTTTTGTGTTCGTTTTTCTCCCTGTGACCCAGTGTTCGTCCTCATGTTGATGTCTACACCTCGTGCTATGTGTGATTCTCCGTGATGTGAATAAATTCCTTGTTGATGTACTACTGGTCTTTCGGTGTCCTCGTTCCTCACTCTGTGTTCCCTCACAGTAGCTGCAAACGTTACAGAATACAGGACTTAAAATTAAAGTGAAAAAAAGTTTCAGTTTTTTTCCAAGTATTTTGTTTTCGCTGTTTGTTCCACGCGTTCCGCCACGTCCCCAAATGGAGGAACGAGCCTGGTTTATCACATTGGCTCAGGCAAACCCCGACCCAGTCAGTTATGTGAGGCCTTCCGGAGCGCCCTCCAGTAAAAGCACCTTCCAGAGCACCCTCAAGTGCCTGCTCCTCCAGAGTTTGCTCCAGTGTCGGCACAGTCCCCACACATTCCCCAAATTTTGCTCCAGACCACGCCCATACAACACCTATCCACAACGAAAAATAAACTGAAACTAGGGGTGAGGAGAAGGGTGTCTGCCCAGGCCCCAGAGTTCGCTCCAGTTTCAGCCCAGCCCCAGAGCTATGCCTAGGAAGGGTTCCTGATCCCCAGTCAAGCCCAGGATGGGCTCCTGTTCTGAGTCAAGCCCAGGATGGGCTCCTGTTCCCGAGTCAAGCCCAGGATGTGCTCCTGTTCTCGAGTCAAGCCCAGGGAGGGCTCCTGTTTCGAGTCAAGCCCAGGATGGGCTACTGTTCCCGAGTCAATCCCAGGATGGGCTCCTGTTCCCGAGTTTAGCCTCATAAATTTCCCCATGTTTTTTTTTTTAGGGGGGGTAGTGAGGTTCCATCCGTAGAGGCCGAGGTGGAGGCTGGGGCCATGGCCTCGGAGGCTGCTGCCCCATGGTCTCCCGAGTCCCCTGATCCGCCATGGCACCTCAAATGGGTTCAGAGCTTTATCAGAACCGGTTCTGTTCTTTGAAAAGAATCGTAACCGTAAGCAATTTCTAAGTTTTCGGTTCCTTCTGCCGGTGTTCTGATGATTCAGTGTTTCCCGTAAAGGATGTCACAAACCAAATAACAGAAATGCTGCCCTGCCTCTTTAATTACTGAGCACATTGATTCCAATGACACACATTCCACAGACGCACCGCGTCTTTAACTACCGAACACATGTTTCTCACGACTGTACACGCACTTGCACCTTTGATAACTGTGCATGTCGTTTTGTCTGACTTTACATGTACCAGCAGCGTGCAGCACCTGCCGCCACTAAATTACACTATATTTGTCCCATATTCTCATTAATATACATACTGACTTCAACTTGGACCACTAAATAAATAGACTGCTATTGTTATGTAAGTACAAACCCGATTCTAAAAAAGTTGGGACACTGTACAAATTGTGAATAAAAACAATGCAATGATGTGGAAGTTTCAAATTTCAATATTTTATTCAGAATACAACATAGATGACATATCAAATGTTTAAACTGAGAAAATGTATCATTTTAAGGGAAAAATAAGTTGATTTTAAATTTCGTGGCATCAACACATCTCAAAAAAGTTGGGACAAGACCATGTTCACCACTGTGTGGCATCCCCTCTTCTTCTTTTAACAGTCTGCAAACGTCTGGGGACTGAGGAGACAAGTTGCTCAAGTTTAGGAATAGGAATGTTGTCACATTCTTGTCTAATACAGGCTTCTAGTTGCTCAACTGTCTTAGGTCTTCTTTGTCGCATCTTCCTCTTTATGATGCGCCAAATGTTTTCTATGGGTGTAAGATCTGGACTGCAGGCTGGCTATTTCAATACCCGGATCCTTCTTCTACGCAGCCATGATGTAATTGATGCAGTTTTCCAAAAAGAACTTCAAGTTTTGATTCGTCTGACCAGAGAACAGTTTTCCACTTTGCCACAGTCCCTTTTAAATGATTTTGGCCCAGAGAAAACACCTGCGCTTCCGGATCATCTTTAGATATGGCTTCTTTTTTGACCTAAAGAGTTTTAGCCGGCAATGGCGAATGGCACGGTGGATTGTGTTCACCGACAATGTTTTCTGAAAGTATTCCCGAGCCCATTTTGTGATTTCCATTACAGTAGCATTCCTGTATGTGATGCAGTGCCGTCTAAGGGCCCGAAGATCATGGGCATCCAGCATGGTTTTCCGGCCTTGACCCTTACGTACAGAGATTGTTCCAGATTCTCTGAATCTTTGGATGATATTATGCACTGTAGATGATGATAACTTCAAACTCTTTGCAATTTTTCTCTGAGAAACTCCTTTCTGATATTGCTCCACTATTTTTCACCACAGCATTGGGGGAATTGGGGATCCTCTGCCCATCTTGACTTCTGAGAGACACTGCCACCCTGAGACGCTCTTTTTATACCCAATCATGTTGCCAATAGACCTAATAAGTTGCAAATTGGTCCCCCAGCTGTTTCTTATATGTACATTTAACTTTTCCGGCCTCTTATTACTACCTGTGCAAACTTTTTTGGAATGTGTAGCTCTTATGAAATCCAAAATGAGCCAATATTTGGCATGACATTTCAAAATGTCTCACGTTCAAGATTTGATATGTTATCTATATTCTATTGTGAATAAAATATAAATTTATGAGATTTGTAAATTATTCCATTCCTTTTTTACTCACATTTTGTACAGTGTCCCAACCTTTTTGAATCGGGTTTGTATGAGGTTTCGATTATTTAGTGTACAGGTCATTTCAAGAGTGATAAACAAAGTGATAGAAAATATTTATTTTCATCCATTTTAAATGTTTAAAAATGTGGAAACCACTCATTGCATCACACCATCTTCTGACTATATTATTATTTGTAAAATAGGGGCTTTATGGAGTGTATGTATACATGGTTATAAGTATAACAGTTTATATTTCATTAATTTAGGGAAATGAACAAGTGTATTAACCTTCAAGGGACTATTTTGCCAACCAGCTTATTCCTGCTTGAAAAGCAAAATATTATTGATACTGTAAAAAACATCAACTTTGAAGCACATGCTGATTGATGGACTAATATTACTCAACATTACTTACTACCTTCCGGCAACACTACATTCAATTAAGGTAACATAGCAAAAAAACATACTAATAGTTAATTTAAATGGAACCGGAATCTGAAAATTTCTAACAATACCCAACCATACTTATGAAGATCTATATACTGTAATATATGTTGAATTTTGACATTGCCAACCTTTAAATTAAGTTGACAGTAAGTAATAAACAGTATTGACCATTGAGAAGTTGAGTATTGTCTATTTTTCCTTACCACTATTTTTCTATAGTTATTTAATGATTTTAATGGAACCGGAACCAGAACCGGAAAATTTCTAACGATTCTCAGTCCTACTGTTCTGTGTTTTGTGTTTGTTTTCCTCCCTGTGACCCAGTGTTCATCCTCATGTTGATGTCTATACCTCGTGCTATGTGTGATTCCCTGTGTCAAGTCAAGTCAAGCCACCTTTATTTATATAATGCTTTAAACAAAACAGATTGTGTCAAAGCAATTGAACAACATTAATTAGGAAAACAGTATGTCAATAATGCAAAATGATAGTTAAAGGCAGTTCATCATTGAATTCAGTGATGTCATCATGCAGCTCAGTTCAGTTTAAATATTATCTGTGCAATCATTTGCAATCAAGTCAATGCTATCACTGTAAATGAAGTGTCCCCAACTAAGCAAGCCAGAGGCGACAGCGGCAAGGAACCAAAACTCTGTCGGTGGCAGAATGGAGAAAAAACCTTGGGAGAAACCAGGCTCAGTCGGGGGGCCAGTTCTCCTCTGGCCAGATGAAACCAGCAGTTCAATTCCAGGCTTCAGCAAAATCAGATTGTGCAGAGGACTTAACTAGTTCCTGTGGTCTAGTCCTGGTGGTCATCTGAGACAAGGTCTTTACAGGGGATCTGTATCTGGGGCTCATCTAGTTGTCCTGGTCTCCGCTGACATTCAGGGCTGTAGACGTCCTTTCTAGGTGCTGAACCACCATCTGGGCTGGATACGTACTGGATCCGGGTGACTGCAGTGACCATCTGACCTGGATACAGGCTGGATTTGGTGGCTATGGTGACCTCGGAATAAGAGAGAAACAGACTAATATTAGCGTAGATGCCATTCCTCTAATGATGTAGCAAATACATCGGGTGTTATGGGAAGTGTTCCCGGTTCCAGTTTACCTAATTAATGCAGCCTAAAAATCCTTTAACGGATTTGGATATTAGTAGCGTATTAGTGTGTTATGTGTAAGCCAGGTTAAAGAGATGGGTCTTTAATCTAGATTTAAACTGCAAGAGTGTGTCTGCCTCCTGAACAATGTTAGGTAGGTTATTCCAGAGTTTTGATGCTAAAAAGGAAAAGTATCTGCCGCCCATGGTTGATTTTGAAATTCTCGGTATTATCAAATTGCCAGAGTTTTGAGAATGCAGCGGATGTGGAGGACTATAATGCAATTAGAATCTAGTTCAAATACTGAGGTGCTAAACCACTCAGGGTTTAATAAGAAATAAGCAAGAGTTTAAAATCTATACAATATTTAATAGGGAGTGTTGACAGAACCAGGCTAATATGGTCATACTTTCTGGTTCTAGTAAGAACTCTAGCTGCTGCATTTTGGGCCAGCTGGAGTTTGTTTATTAACCATGCAGAACATTAAAATATATTAATAAGTGTCAGTGCAAGTACAATAAAAGTAAACATAAGAGCAGCATGTATTCCAATTTTAGATGAAGGATAGCTGGTTGTTAAGCAGTCTGATGGCTTGAAGATAGACGCTGTTCTTCAGTCTGGTTGTCTATGAACGGATGGATCGTAAGCGTCTGCCTGATGGCAGTGTGGCAAACAGGTGATGAGCAGGGTGAGTGCGATCCTTGATGATGCTGCAAGCCTTTATCAAGCAGCGAGTCTGATAGATAACCTGTAAGGCTGGGAGTTTATGTCCAATGATGAGCAGTTCTCACCACTCGCTGAAGAGCTTTGCGGTCGAAAGAAGAGCAGTTGCCGTACCATACAGTGATGCAGCCGGTCAGAATGCTCTCTATAGTGCAGCGGTAGAAATTTGACATGATTTTAGAGGAGATGCCAAACCTCTTTAGTCTCCGCAGGAAGTAGAGATGCTGACGGGCTGTTCTCACTATGCTCTCTGAGTGTAGGGTCCAGGAAAGATCCTCAGAGATGCCAAGGAACTTGTAGCTCTTAACTGTCTCTACTATCTCTCCATTGATGTGAATGGGAACATGACCCTCTCTCTGTGACTTCCTGTAGTCCATGATCATCTCCTTGGTCTTGCTGACGTTTAGAGAGAGATTGTTATCAGCACACCATGCTGTGAGTGCATTAACCTCATCTCTCTAGGATGTCTCATCGCCATTAGTGATGAGTCCTAGGATAGTTGTATCGTCAGCAAATTTGAGGATGATCATAAGTGAACAGGGAGTACAAGAAAGGACTGAGTACACATCCCTGTGGGGCGCCAGTGAGTGTAAGTTAGGAGGATGTGTGATTGCCAATTCTAACCACCTGGGGTCTGCCGGTCAGGAAATCCAGGACCCAGTTACATAAGTGACTGTTAAGACCCAGATCTTTCAGTTTGGCTATAAGTTTGGTAGGGATGATAGTGTTAAATGCAGAGCTGTAATCAATAACCATCATCCGCACATAGGTGTCTCTTCCTTCCAAGTGTTCCAGGGCAGAGTGTATGGCCATTGCAATGGCGTCATCAGTGGATCTATTTGAGTGGTAAACAAATTGTAATGGGTCCAAGGTGTCAGGCAGAGAGGAACAGATGTGGGATTTGACTAGCTGTTCGAAGCACTTCATGATCAGGAACAGGGATGATGTTGGTTTGCTTGAAGCATGTGGGGATCACTGTTAGTCTCAAGGAGAGGTTGAAGATGTTGGTGAAGACATCTGCTAACTGGACAGTGCAGGCCCTCACGACACGTCCGTGTATGCCATCTGGACCTGGAGCTTTCCGGCCGTTGACTCTCTTGAAGGCCTTACTCACTTCGAGTGTGGTTAGAACCAAAGGGCAGGTGTCAAGGTCAGCAGGTATTTTCACAGCAGGGAATGTGCTGCCTGTCTCAAAGCAAGCATAGAATGTATTGAGCTCATCCGGTAAGGAGGCAGACAAAGACACACCACTGCTTTTCCTTCCTTTGTAGTCAGTGATATAGCGCAAACTGCTCCACACGCGTTGGGGGTCAGAGCCATGGTATTCTGACTCCACTCTGTCCCTAAAGTCTCTTTTGGCTGATTTGAAGGTTTTCTGAAGGTCATACCTGGACTTCTTGTAAGCAGTTAGATCCCCAGAGTTTAAGGCAGCAGTTTGTGCTCTTAATTTGGCATGCACCTCACCGTTGACCCATGGTTTCTGGTTTGAAAATGATTTAACATTAATGGATGGAACAACATCCTCTGTGCATTTGTTAATGTAGCATATCACAGAATCTGTGTATTCCTGTATGTTGTCTCCTGCTGCATCTTGAAACAACTGCCAGTCTGTGGATTCAAAGCAGTCCTGCAGTGTGGAGATGGCATCTTCACTCCATTTGTGAACTATTTTAGAAACCGTTTTTTCTTGTTTGAGGCATTGTCTGTAGGCTGGTAACAGCAGTATGCTAATGTGGTCACCTTTGCCGAATGCTGGATGGGGGAGGGGTTTGTAACTGTCCTTTAGTGTTGAATAGCAGTGATCTAATGTCTGATCACCTCGTGTGGGGAAATTTATGTGCTGGTAGAATTTGGGAAGAACTTTCCTCATATTCACCCTGTTAAAATCCCCAACAACGATGAAAGCAGAGTCAGGATGAGCAATTTCTAATCCATTTATGGTGCTGTACAGTTTGTCCAATGCTTTAGTTTTGTCCACGTGAGGCGGGATGTAAACAACTGTGAGAACGATTGAATTAAACTCCCGCAGGAGGTAGAAGGGGCGCACTTTAATGGAGAGCAGTTCGATCTCAGGGGAGCAGTGTGTAGATAAAACTGTAACATCAGTGCCCCCGTGAGTGCTAATAATAAGCACACACCTCCACCTCTGCTCTTACCGGAGTTTAGCGATCTGTCATGACGAAAAACGGAGAATCCACATGGTGTAATGGCCGTATCGGGTACTTCTGAGTGCAACCACGTCTCACAGAAAGCCAGAACGCAGCAGTTACGAATGTCCCGCTGGTATGTGATTCTCGCATTAAGTTCGTCAAGTTTGTTATCCAGAGATTGTATGTTGGCTAACAAGATGGTAGGGAGAGGAGGATTAAAACTTCTTTTCCGCGATCTGCATAGAATTCCAGCACGCTTGCCTTTCCTCCTCTTCTGACGGTGTCTTAGGACGCAGGCCGGCAACAGTGGGAGCACGTAGACGCTGAAGCTGAAGTTCCGAGGCGGCGTTGTTTCCGAATAAAATTTTAAATTAGATCAGATGTCCAGTAGTGTTTGTCGATCATACTGTATGAGAGTCTGTACTTTCTGAGCAAAAGTATGTATGAGAAATAACACGAATAACACAAAATAACACAAATAACAACTAACTTTGCACAGAGCTCTCGTCAGCGACACCATGAGAAATGAGAAAATGCTTGGTAGAGACAGGGGTTAGCTGGCAATACTTCGCAATGTGTTGAACAACTGAGATGGCTTTTAACAGGAAGCTACAGGAAGTGGAGAGAGAAGAACAGCACAGTCAGTATTGGGGAGATGGCTCCCTCTGGCAGCTGGATGAATGGATGGCTGATGTTACAGTAACTCTAATGAGAGCGGTCTCAGTACTATTATACGGTCTAAATCCTCATAAATACAAATTTTTCTCTAAGAAGGAATACAATTGTGAGGATACTACCTTTTCTAGTATCTTGGACAGAAAAGGGAGGTTTGAGATCGGTTTGTAATTAACTAGTTCTTTTAGGTCAAGTTGTATTTTTTTTTTTAATGAGAGCCTTAATAACAGCCAGTTTGAAGTTTTTGGGGACATATCCTAATGACAATGACAAATTAATAATATCAGAAGAGGATCCATGCCTTCTGGAAGCACCTCTTTTAGGAACTTTTAGGAACTAGTAGAGAATGAGTGGAATTGTTCCTCAGGGGATATATAGTGCACTGATGCAATACTGTAGCTGACGGATGCATGGTTACAATTTTATCTCTAATAGTATCGATCTTTGAAGTAAAGTAGTTCATAAAGTCATTACTGCTGTGCTGTTAGGAAATGTCAACACCTGTTGATGCTTTATTTTGCATAAATTTTGCCACTGTATTGAATAAATACCTGGTGTTATGTTTGTTTTCTTCTAAAAGAGAAGATGGTAATCAGATCTAGTAGTTTTTTAATGCTTTTCTGTAGGATAGCATAATTTCCAAGCAATACGAAATACCTCTAGTTTTGTTTTTCTCCAGCTGCTCTCCATTTCCGAGCTGCTCTCTTTAGGGTGCGAGTGTGCTCATTATACCATGGTGTCAGACTGTTTTGTTAATCTTCTTTAAGCGTAAAGGAGCAACCATATCTAAAATGCCAGAAAAGAGAGATTCCAAAGTTTCTGTTACATCATCAAGTTGTTCTGAGCTATTGGATATGCTGAGAAATTGAGATAAATCAGGAAGATTACTTACAAATCTGTCTTTTGTGGTAGAAGTGATGGTTCTCTACCATACTTGTTACAAGGATTAGAATTGACTGTTTTCGGTATATGAAGTTTGCACAAGACTATGATAATGATCTGAAATATCATCGTTTGGCTGCATAATTTCAAAACCATCAACATCAATTCCATGTGACAGTATTAAATCTAGAGTATGATTTCAACATTGAGTAGGTCCTGACACGTGTTGGCTAACCCCAGTAGAGTTCAAAATGTCTATGCATGCTGATCCCAATGCATCTTTTCATTATCAACATGGATATTAAAATCACCAACAATTAAAACTTTATCTGCAGCCAGCACCAACTTTGATAGAAAATCAGCAAATTCTTTAATAATTTCTGTATGGTGCCCTGGTGCCCTGTATACATTAGCCAGTACAAACATCGCAGTGGATTTATCATTAACACTTGTTTCTCTGGATAATGTTATATGAAGCACCATTACTTCAAACTAGTGATGCGCGGGTCAGGTTTTTTTCCAACCCGCGGGTCCCGCTTTTATGAAATTATTTGAGCCGTCCCAGCCCGCCCCGCAAATAAAGTAAAATTTCTTTACACACCCCAACCCGCCCCGCAGGTTATGAGGCGGCCTATTATAATTCGGCTATCAAACTGCCCAGCTATTTCACTTCAGCACCGCATTTCACATACACACACGTGCGCGCAAAAGAGGATTAGAGCCTGCCCAGCAAACATTCGGAGGTCTATTGACCGTTGAAAAGACGTCCATCCGACACGTCCCGTCATGGTTGAAAAATAGTTCCAAAATGAAAGTTGAACCGACGTCTTTGACATCTTCTGGACATGAATCGAATGTCTTTTCTGCACGTCCCTGGATGTCTAAATGTGTCGTTTTCTGGACGTCTAAATGTGTCATCTTCTGGATGTTTAAATGCCTTACTGCATAGTTTAAGTGTATGTATATATAAGCCTGCATATAAAATAATCACACACCCACTGTGTAACATTGTGAAAGGCAATCAGTTATGTTGAAGTTAAACACATCTTGACAAAGGTTTAAAATCAGTCCAGTCAGACCTGAACGTCCATAAAACATTTTAATGTAGTCGGTGAAGAAGTCTCCATCCACAAACAGACGTACATCGTCTGCAGATATGAGGTATTTTATTGCACTTTAACCCTCTATTGCATAGCGTTGCCATATGGCAACAATTACTTTATCTTAATTTTCCAAAAAGCTGTGATATAAAATCTATGTTTTTACAGTTAGTTGTGAAAAGGGGGCTTTTACTTTAAAGGAAATACAATTTATGAGGTCACATGACCAGGATATCCTGTTTGCCAGTCCTTTTTACTCATGGACATTGACATGCAAACATCACTGTCTGGGGCTCCCGAAGATTGCCTTTTATTCAGAATTTTGGAAAATTTTCATCAAATAAAAAATTTTAATCACTATCTGGGGTAAGTAAACTTTAATTTTTTAACATTAAATTCAGTTTTGATTTTATATATTTTTTGTAATATGCTAAAATACATTTGTTGCCATATGGCAACTATATGCAAATATGGAAACATCCTGGTGCATTCAACCTAATGGAGTCCCATTGACTTACATAGCATGAAACTACTCTGAGACTATGTTTACAACTTTTGCCTATATTTTAAAAGGTAAAAACATAATTTTTTTTTTTTAATTTTGTGATTTAAGCCCTCTATCACACCAAGATCCGGTCCAAGAAATGGTACCACCGCATTGTATTCCACATGCTTGACATGACCCTGGTAAATGCGTGGCTGCTTTACAGAAGACTGCCAGTCCCAGATGCCAGAGATTGCCCATCTCCCACTGTTGGACTTCAAAATCCAAGTGGCCTCATGCTTGTGCATGAAGAGCAAGGTGAGCAACTAGAGGAAGGGGAGACCTTCACAAGCTGTTGTGGTGGGGAAAAATAAAAGAGGGCCCCAAAGCTTTGTCCCGCCAGATCCTGTCCGCAGAGACTGCACAGACCACTGGTCCTTGCATGCATCTGAGAAGGGCAGATGCAAAATGCCAGGATGCAAGGGCATTGTGAGAAGCAAGTGCTACAAGTGTGCAGTTTTCCTCTGCTTCACTGCAGAGAGGAACTGCTTTGTTGACTTTCACAAGGCATGAATAGAATGAAATGAAATGAAACGAATGAATAGTGTATTTCAGTGAGACAGGTTCCAGGTTCCTGGTTATTATTACCAGACCTTTCAGATAACTGTTGAAATTATATAATGTTTTTACTGTATAAATGTTTGTTTAAACATTTCACTAAGTATGAGATGGATTTGTGAGTCTTGGTTTAAATAAAATGAGTTTTTTGAAAATAATTTGATTTTATGGTACTTTCCACGATTGCATATTGTTGCCATACAGCAACAATTTACCAACGACCCCCCTTTAAACTTTTTCTTAATTTTTTTTTTATATATATCTGTTATTTAGCTCATTTTAAGTAATAAAAACATGCAAAACATATTTTACCATGTTTAAGTAATATTTCATGCAATTAGAGGGTTAACAAGTAATCTGAATGGCCTATATATGTGCAATATTTTAAACAAGCCCTCACTAACTGAGTTATGTTAGAATGCATCTCATTCTTGTTTTTGTACCAGCACGCGGTCTGGAGCGCTGTATGACTGATGCATCAGTTCAATTAAACTTTACTCCATATAGGCTATATGAACTTACCTGTTTTAAATACTTTATATTTAACGTGTTCGTTTATGTCCAATATTAGTGTTAAACTAATTTAAATTAAATCCAAAAATAATATTCACCTTCAACTTATACTGAATAACAATAACACTTATAACTACAAATTCAGAGCGCAGATGCGTCAATTTGTCACAGGACGCGCAATATAAGAGTTGCGTCCAACTATATATGAACTAGCGGTTTTAAATACAGTATTTTTATATTTAACGTTAGTTTTTCAGTATGTTTGAAAGTATATATTTTAGATTATTGGTGATTCCATAGGCTCTCTCTCGCACACCTGCATGGTTTAAAACACCAAATAGTTATGCTATGACAAGAACAAAGAGTCTTTCTCTTACTCCACCCATGCACGATAATATTGTGTATCGTCGATCTGATCTGATTTGAAAAAATGACCATATCACCCAACACTACATGTTTTTTTCTGTTTGTTTTTTTTTATGACCCAGTATTTGACCATATCACCCAACACTACATGTTGTTTTTTTTTTTTTTTTTTTTTTTATGACCCGCCCCAACCCGACCTGCAAATAAAGTGATAATTTCTTTACCCCGACCTGCAAATAAAGTGACAATTTCTTTACCCGCCCCAACACGACCCGCACATCACTACTTCAAACGAGTTATACCTGAAGCCCACCCTCTGAGAAATACTGAAAATATTGTTATAAATTGTAGCAACACCTCCCCCTTTACCTTCTGGACGCGGCTCATGCTTATAAAAGTAATCTTGGAGGTAGACTCAATTAAAATAATGTAATCATCTTGTTTTAGCCAGGTTTCTGTCAAACAGAGCACATCTAGGTTATGATCAGTGATCATATTATTTATAAAAAGTGCTTTTGTAGAAAGGGACCTGATATTCAATAAGCCAAGCTTTATCATTTGTTTATCCGAATTACATCTGTTTTTTGTTGTTGTTGTTGCTTAAATTGGTTTGGATGTTTTTTTTGTATTTTCTAGTTCGGGGAACAGACACAGTCTCTATAGTGTGATATCTAGGTGATAGAGTCACTATACACTGAGAATTAGATGATTTCTGTGACGTGAGGCGGCTTGCAGATGGTCGGTTTAAGCCAGTCTGTCTGCTTTCTGACCTGGGACCCAGTTAGTCAAGTGCAAACTCTAAGACTATGTGCCACATTTCTAGAGAGAAGAGCGGCACCACCCCAGGTGGGATGAAGACCATCTCTTTTCAACAGGTCAGGTCTGCCCCAAAAACTCGTCCAATTGTCTATAAAACCTATGTTATTCTTTGGGCACCACTTAGACATCCATCAATTGAGTGATGACAGTCTGCTGTGTATCTCATCACCACGGTAAGCAGGGAGGGGACCAGAGCACATTACAGTGCCTGACATCGCACTAATAATATCACAAACCCCCACACTCAAAATATAACAATATTAATCAAATAACATCTAAAACTAACATCAGAACCTCTAAAGTGACGTGACATTCAGCCAAGTATGGTGACCCATACTCAGAATGCCTTGCTCTTCTCATTCCGTACAATAGGGGGCTCTGGCTCCTGGTAAACACTGGAATATTATGGCTGGTGTCTCTATTTTCTCATTCCGTACAATAGAATCGGCAATAACTAGAGGAATTTGATCAGGTTTCTCAGTGGGTGCGTCACTGAGTGGGGAGAACCTGTTTAATGTTTTGATTGGAATGGAAGAGTGGTATTTTGACCAGTGGCTATGCCACCTCTCAGTCACCCAGTCGCCCTGCTGCAGAGGCTCTGTAACTGGAACTGAACACTGTACAGGACTCCATGAGCTAGTCGCATCTGTAAGCGCCACGCACTTGGCCCAAGGAAGGTATCCAGTCCCGGCTGAAGGTTTCTTGCGTGTTCGGTCTTTTCAGCATGCAAAGTTTTTCAATTTAAATTCAATTTTAATCTGACTCCATTTAATGATCTAATCTGACTCCATTTTAGTATGACCTCGAATTTAGGTTGAAAGACAAAATGGTTGTTTGTCTGTCTCTAATTATTACTATTTTTTTAACGCCGTTTTACGTGTGCCCTACGATCACAAACTGTAACGGAAAGGAATGGGCGTGGAAGCAAATGCAAGTAAAATAAGGTTTAATGAATTTGACACAGATGATGAAAGAAAACCAACAGGACAACTGGATGCTGAGAGATACAGTCACGGGAGACCAGGAAGTAGAGGTGGAACCGGACAGCAGGAGAGTGTGACGCAGGACCTGAGATGGGCGATCCAGTGGAGAGGTGAGTGGATGGGGTTCCAGGAGTGAAGCGATCCAGCGGAGATGACAACAGGCAGAACAAGAACGAGAAACCAGGCATGAACACAAGGAGCATCAAACAACGATCTGACAAACACAAGACGGAAGACAGGGCAATAAATAGGGAGCAGGTAATGAGTGGCAGCTGTGACTGATGAACAATTAACGGAGACGCCCACATGAAACAATCAGTGCAAACGAGAGACACACATTACTCCACCCATATAGTGATCAGCAGAGACGACGGTTCTACCGTGACAGTACCCTCCCTCCTAGGAACGCCTCCTGGCGTTCCCTGACGATCCTACCTGTCGATTGTAATCATCAATAAGGGAGTGATCCAGTATGTCTCTAGCAGGTACCCAAATCCTCTCCTCTGGACCGTAACCTTCCCAGTCCACCAAGTACTGGAATCCTCATCCCCTCCGTCTCGAGTCCAGAATGCGATTTACCGAATAAGTAGGTTCCCGATCTACGAGTCGTGGCGGGGGAGGAACAGGGGTAGGCGGATTAATGCGGGAGTAAAACACGGGTTTAATTTTGGAAAAATGAAAGGCGGGATGAATTCTCCTGTACGCAGGAGGAAGTTTGAGGCGGACTGTCACCGGACTAATTACTTTGGTGACAGGGAATGGGCCAATAAATTTAGGAGCTAACTTGTTAGAAACGGAACGGAGCGGAATGTTGTTGGTAGAAAACCACACTTTTTGACCCACGACATATATGGGAGGCCTTGACCGGTGGCGATCGGCCTTAGCCTTAGTGCGCGCCCTCACCTGGAGCAGAGTCTCACGGGCTCTGGTCCATGTGCAGTGCCACCTCTGGACAAAGGCGTGAGCGGAGGGGACCGCGACTTCAGATTCCAGACTAGGAAAAACTGGTGGCTGGTAACCTATACTGCACTCAAACGGGGAGAGGCCTGTGGATGCCACTGGTAACGAGTTATGCGCGTAGTCAACCATAGAGAGTTGTTGGCTCCAGGAAGAAGGATTCTTGGAGACCAAACGTCGCAACATTCTCTCCAAATCTTGGTTGGCCTGCACGGACTGGACCGTTGGTCTGGGGATGAAAACCCGAAAACAGGCTAACCGTAGCTCCCAATAATTTACAAAATTCTTGCCAAAATTTAGACACAAATTGGGAACCCCTGTCAAAGACCACGTCCATCGGGAGGCATGTCAAGTCAAGTCACCTTTATTTATATAGCGCTTTAAACAAAAATGATTGCGTCAAAGCAACTGAACAACATTAATTAGGAAAACAGTGTGTCAATAATGCAAAATGACAGTTAAAGGCAGTTCATCATTGAATTCAATGATGACATCATGCAGCTCACTTCAGTTTAAATAGTATCTGTGCAATAATTTGCAATCAAGTCAACGATATCGCTTTAAATGAAGTGTCCCCAACTAAGCAAGCCAGAGGCGACAGCGGCAAGGAACCAAAACTCCATCAGTGACAGAATGGAGAAAAAAAACCTTGGGAGAAACCAGGCTCTCCTCTGACCAGATGAAACCAGCAGTTCAATTCCAGGCTGCAGCAAAGTCAGATTGTGCAGAAGAATCATCTGTTTCCTATGGTCTTGTCCCGGTGGTAGTCTGAGACAAGGTCTTTACAGGGGATCTGTCTCTGGGGCTCTTGTTGTCCTGGTCTCCGCTGTCTTTCAGGGCTGTAGAGGTCCTTTCTAGGTGCTGATCCACCATCTAAGCTGGATACATACTGGATCCGGGTGACTGCAGTGACCATCTGACCTGGAAACAGACTGGATCTGGTGGCTACGGTGACCTCGGAATAAGAGAGAAACAGACTAATATGAGCGTAGATGCCATTCTTCTAATGATGTGGCAAGTACATCGGGTGTTATGGGAAGTGTTTGCGGTTCCGGTTTACCTAATTAATGCAGCCTAAAAATCTTTTAACGGATTTATATATTAGAAGTGTATTAGTATGTTATGTGTAAGCCAGGTTAAAGAGATGGGTCTTTAATCTAGATTTAAACTGCAAGAGTGTTTCTGCCTCCCGAACAATGTTAGGTAGGTTATTCCAGAGTTTGGGCGCTAAACAGGAGAAGGATCTGCCGCCCGCAGTTGACTTTGATATTCTAGGTATTATAAAATTGCCAGAGTTTTGAGAATGCAGCAGACGTGGAGGACTATAATGTAACAAGAGCTCGTTAAAATACTGAGGTGCTAAACCATTCAGGTCTTTATAAGTAATAAGCAAGATTTTAAAATCTATACGATGTTTGATAGGGAGCCATTGCAGTGTTGACAGAACCAGGCTAATATGATCATACTTCCTGGTTCTAGTAAGAATTCTAGCTGCTGCATTTTGGACTAACTGGAGTTTGTTTACTAAGCGTGCAGAACAACCACCCAATAGAGCATTACAATAGTCTAACCTTGAGGTCATAAACGCATGGATTAACATTTCTGCACTTGACATTGAGAGCATAGGCCATAAATTAGATATTTTTGAGACGGAAAAATGCAGTTTTACAAATGCTAGAAACGTGGCTTTCTAAGGAAAGGTTGCTATCAAATAGCACACCTAGGTTCCTAACTGATGATGAAGAATTGACAGAGCAGCATTCAACTCTTAGACAGCGTCCTAGGTCATTACATGCAGAGCTTTTAGGTCCTATAATTAACACCTCTGCTTTTTCAGAATTTAGCCGTAAGAAATTACTCGTCGTCCAGTTTTTTATATCGACTATGTATTCCGTTAGTTTTTCAAATTGGTATGTTTCGCCGGGCCGCGAAGAAATATAGAGCTGAGTATCATCAGCATAACAGTGAAAGCTAACACCGTGTTTCCTGATGATATTTCCCAAGAGTAACATGTAAAGCGTGAAGAGTAACGGCCCTAGTACTGAGCCTTGAGGTACTCCATACTGCACTTGTGAACGATATGATACCTCTTCATTCACTGCTACGAATTGATGGCGGTCATATAAGTACGATTTAAACCATGCTAATGCACTTCCATTAATGCCAACAAAGTGTTCTAGCCTATGCAAAAGAATAGTGTGGTCAATGGTGTCGAATGCAGCACTAACATCCAATAGCCCTAATAGAGAGATACAACCACGATCAGATGATAAGAGCAGGTCATTTGTAACTCTAAGGAGAGCAGTCTCAGTACTATGATATGGTCTGAATCCTGACTAGAAACCCTCACAGATGCCATTTTTCTCTAAGAAGGAATATAATTGTGAGGATACTACCTTTTCTAGTATCTTGGACAGAAAAGGGAGATTCGAGATCGGTCTATAATTAACTAGTTCTTTGGGGTCAAGTTGTGGTTTTTTGATGAGAGGCTTAATAACAGCCAGTTTGAAGGTTTTGGGGACATATCCTAATAACAATGAGGAATTAATAATAGTCAGAAGAGGATCTATGACTTCTGGAAGCACCTCTTTTAGGAGCTTTGATGGAATAGGGTCTAACATACATGTTGTTGGTTTAGATGATTTAACAAGTTTTTATAATTCTTCTTCTCCTATAGTAGAGAATGAGTGGAACTGTTCCTCAGGAGATCTATAGTGCACTGTCTCATGTGATACTGTAGCTGATGGCTGCATGGTTACAATTTTATCTCCAATAGTATCGACTTTAGAAGTACTGAGGAAGCACGTTGGGAAAGCACTGCACCTACCCCCACCTCTGACGCGTCGACCTCCACCACGAACTGATGTGTGGGATCAGGGGCGACTAAGATGGGAGCCGAAATGAAGCGACCTTTTAGGTTGGCGAATACAGCTTCGGCTGTATCGGACCACCTGAACATCGTTCTGGGGGAGGTCAAGGCGGTCAGAGGTGCGACTAGTTGGCTGAAGTTGCGAATAAAAGGCCAATAAAAATTTGCGAACCCCAGAAACCGCTGTAGGGCCTTACGGGAATCTGGACTTGGCCAATCTATAACAGCCTTAACCTTGTCAGGTTCCATACGTACTCCCTCAGAAGAGACGATGTAACCTAGGAAAGAAACAGACTGTGCATGAAAAACGCATTTCTCCGCATTGACAAAAAGCCCATTCTCTAGCAACCTCTGAAGTACTCGCCTGACGTGCTGAACGTGTTCCTGGAGAGACGACGAAAAAAAAAAATCAATGTCATCCAGGTAAAAATATATGAATTGGTCTACCATGTCTCTTAGCACGTCATTCACGAGAGCTTGGAAAACCGCTGGGGAGTTGGAAAGGCCGAATGGCATAACCAAATATTCAAAGTGCCCTCTGGGGGTGTTAAAAGCGGTTTTCCATTCATCCCCCTTACTGATGCGAATCAAATGATAAGCGTTTCGTAAATCCAATCTTGTGAAGATGGAGGCTCCCTGCAACCTCTCGAAGGCTGAATACATCAGCGGCAAAGGATAAGTATTCTTCACCGTGATGTTGTTCAGCTCTCTGTAATCAATACAAGGTCGCAGAGATCCATCCTTTTTACCCACAAAAAAGAATCCCGCCCCCGCAGGAGAAGAGGAAGGGCGGATGAACCCCATTGCTAGAGAATCAGAAATATATTTCTCCATGGCCTCCCTTTCAGGAATAGAAAGAGAGTAAAGTTTGCCTTTAGACGGGGACTTACCTGGTACTATCTCTATGGCACAGTCACAGGGACGATACAGAGGAAGAGAAGCAGCGCAAGACTGAACACCTCCTTCAGGTCCAGATACTCTGCGGGCACGTTTGACAGAACTGCTGCCTTCTCCTGAAACACAGAACCAGCCACAGAAGAACAAGCAGACACCAAACAGGACTCATGACAACGTTCGCTCCACATCGTGATGGAGTTTGAACCCCAATCCACTCGTGGATTGTGCTTAACCAGCCAAGGGTGACCTAGGACAATGGGTGCCACGGGGGAGTCCAGGAGATGGAAGGGAATGGTTTCACTGTGATTGCCGGAGGTGATCAGGGTTATGGGTCCAGTGGTAAAGGTGATGTTGGGGAGCTCTTGCCCGTTAAGTGCCTTGACGGAGATCTGGTGTGAGAGAGACGTGATGGGGAGTTTCAACTGTTGTGCAAGATGTGTGTCAATAAAATTACCCTAAGCTCCGGAATCCAGGAGGGCTTGACAGGAGTAGGTGTTGTTGTTGGCCCATCTCAGTCTCACCGGAAGGATGATGAGGACTTCCCGGCGGAGATCCCACCCGATAGTAGCCCCAAGTTTACTACCAGGCTTGCTCTTTTACCGGGCAAGAGAGTAGAAAATGTCCAGAGCCACCGCAGTATAAACAAAGTCCACGGGACCTCCGCCTCTCTCTCTCCTCCCGGGACAGCCCAGCTCTTCCCACCTGCATGGGTTCGTGATCCACGACGGGCCCCACCGTGTTCGCTGTGCCTGGGTTGCCAGCCCCAGTGGTGCTGAGGGAACGTGTAGAACGGGTTTGCTGTCCCAGTCGCTCAATGCGGGCATCCATCTGCAGAGCCAAGTCGATCAATCTGTTGAGACTCGGTGGCAACTCCAGCATATAAATCTCTCCTTGAACACGGTCGGCCAGCCCATGCAGGAACATATCTCACTGCGCCTCCTCGTTCCATTTACATTCGGCCGCCAGCGTGCGAAACTCAATGGAGTAGTCAGCAACGGAACAGTCCCCCTGTTTCAGATCCGCGAGTATTCTGGCAGCCTCCTTGCCGGCTACCGCTTGATCAAACACCCTCCTCATCTCAGCCTCGAGAGAATGGAACGAGGCGCAGCATGGATCCCGGTTCTCCCACAGCGCCGTTCCCCACAACGCTGCCCTTCCGGTAAGCAATGTAAGTACAAAGGCCACCTTAGATTCCTCCATCTCGAAAGTGCGAGGCTGCAATGAGAAATGCATGGAACATCTGGTAAGGAATGCTCTACAGAAGTTTGGCTCACCGGCATAACTCTCGGGAATGGGTAGGCGGGGTTCCGGCCGCTGGCTTGTCTCAGCGGCAGCTCGGAGAACAGACAGTGCGGGCGGCGCAGTGGGAATGGTTAGCTGTTGAATCTGGTGGGTGAGTTCGGACACCTGCGTCACAAGCGCTTGAACTGCACGTCCGGTGTTAACGATGCTCTCCTGCTGTTGATCCATACGGGAAACACTGTGGTTCATGAACTCAGACAGAGACGGTGAACTTGCTGCTTCCATATTTGGTCAGATCGTTCTGTAACGGAAAGGAATGGGCGTGGAAGCAAATGCAAGTAAAATAAGGTTTAATGAATTTGACACAGATGATGACAAAAAACCAACAGGAGAACTGGATGCTGAGAGATACAGTCACGGGAGGCCAGGAAGTAGAGGTGGAACCGGACAGCAGGAGAGTGTGACGCAGGACCTGAGATGGGCGATCCAGTGGAGAGGTGAGTGGATGGGGTTCCGGGAGTGAAGCAATCCAGCGGAGATGACAACAGGCAGAACATGGATGCGAAACCAGACATGAACACAAGGAGCTTTAAACAACGATCTAACAAACACAAGATGGAAGACAGATCAATAAATAGGGAGCAGGTAATGAGTGGCAGCTGTGACTGATGAATAATTAACGGAGACGCCCACATGAAACAATCAGTGCAAACAAGAGACACACATTACTCCACCCACATAGTGATCAGCAGAGACGACGGTTCTACCAACCGTGACACAAACTCGCCAGTCTGAACATTAGCAAGAGGCTATGACTAATACTATTTAATAGGTCGCCCATGCTTACCATTCTTTAAATAGTATTTTTGTTAGTCCCCTACAGTTACCCATGTACATTTTAGTTAAAGCTGAAAAACAAAACAATGTACATCTTAGTTAAAGCTCAAAACAATAATCAGTGGTTATGCTAGTACTCTGTCTAGCCCCCGACAGTTATTTAACTTCGTACAACTTATGCTCCATCTAACCTGAGATTTAGTATGCACTTAACCCTGGACGCAGATTTGCAGAAATATACGCCTTCACTTAATCTACTTGAGGAAATAATTTCAGACTAAATCAGAATAAATCAAATGTAACAATTTATTATCAGTCAGGTAAGTATTATGCCAATTGCATAGCCAATTCAAAGATGTCAAATCAATACAAGACATCAAATTCTCAAAGATGAATCTAAGAGTAAAAGATGCATACCTGACTTCAGGAAAATACATAATATGGATTGAAGAGACACACACACCATATTACGGGTTTTCTGGCTACAGAATTGTGCCGACCCTTTTGCTGCAATCCTTTAAATACAACACCAAGATAAAACATCCCCCAAATGGAGGCATGTACAAACAATTAGAATTTGCATTAAGACAGGTCCCAGACCTGAGTGGTTTCACATCAATGGCAACAGAAGGTATTTTACATGGAAGACCCTGGGAAAGGGCACTCCCATTACAGTAAGCAAAATATCTCTTAACTCTTAGGATCTGTATTACCTTTTAGTCTACTTCCTAAAATAGACTACTAAAATTCCTACTAAAATTGAGACCATTGTACCAGTCGCCATGAGACAATTCAAATGACACCAAACATTACTGTAAATATCACTTGCATTCATGTAGACCATTATATTCTACTATTGACCATTCTGAGTGAGCTGGGTGAAGGGAAGGATGGGTGAGGGAAAGGAAGGGGATGAGGAGGAACCATCGCATATGTGAGGGACTTTTTCTGCATTTTCTCTCAGTGAGATGTGGAAACAGATGTCTGTATGTTAATGCATTGTGGGTCTATTGTCTGTCTCAGGAGATCAAAGTGTCTGAGGTTCTGTAATTCTTACAGTTTTCCTCCCTTTGGCCACACGGGTCAATTCCATATGATTCCCAAAGGGGTAACTTGTCAGACACTTGCCACAGTCCTTGATGTAGTATTTGCAGTTGTAGAGGCCTTTAGAAAGGCCTTTGTGTACACCATTCTCAACAGGTGCATGTAGCTTGAATTCAGCAGGTGGAGGAACGGGTTCAGGATTTTACCCGTCTGGTTGAGAACAACCCATGTGCAATAGTTCATTGAATCAATCCAGGCCTTTTTCGCTTGATGTGTCTTTCCATCATGGAGAAACTTCTGTCTCTAGTGACACCTTACCTTTGACTTTCTCGCCTCTTTTGATGAATCTTGTCACCTCTAATTGAGCAGATTTCTGGTCAGACTCCAACAGTTGAAGGGTTCTCACTGGTTACACACTGCTTTGTGTGAGACACCTAAACAGCATTTTAATGGCTCACTGATTGAACAGTGATGAACTTGATGTCATTTAAAAGTGCGAAGAAAGCTGTGAGATACGATACAAGAACATAAAAAAAAAAAAAAAACATAAGGTAGGTTTGTCTAAGCAGGTGCGAATGGTACATCGGGTCCCAGGTGTCTTGAGGTCTCATGTCATGAAGTGGTCACATTTTAAAACAGCCAATTTTTCTCACTATCACTCTGATTGAGTTTGATGGTAGTGTAATTTAAGAGTACTTGGTCTGAGTGGCTTAAATGAAAAGTAGCAAAAAGTCAGTTTAACTTACATATTTATAAAAATTATATGCATCATTAAAACATATGACAATAATAATAAAATAATAATAATAAATATTCAATCCCTACATTACAAAGGTATAGGTATATATATATATATATATATATATATATACAATATATATATATATTAGTGGTGGGCCGTTATCGGTGTTAACGTGCTGCGTTAACTTGAGACTCTTATCGGGCAATAAAAAAAAATATCGCCGTTAATCTATTCTCAAAGTTGGGTTGGGAGCTGGGTCTATACTACGCAAGCTATGATGACTTTCACTGTGATAGTTTAGCGCGGATGTATACCTAGACGAATTGCACTGTAGGAGGCGAGAACGAGTCTTCGAACCTGTGTGTATGCCTACTGTGAAATTACCAAGCTTCCCAAAAAAACCTCGACAAGACTCACACCTGTTTCACACATACTCCGTCTGCAGTGCGTATGCAGTCCGTGTGCGTTACGTATGTGGTGCAGAAGCAGCACGGACTCATTGTGCTTTCACACAGGACACGTTTGCAGCCCGCTACTGTTTAGTCCACAAACACAACATTTGTTCATTATTCTATATTTCAAACCATGTTAAAAAAAATTGTGACTCTTATCACAGAACAGTAACAATTAATCATACACATTAGTTTAAACTTAATAAATATAAACAACATATTCATGCATTTGACTTCTAGGTTTGTATAATAAGCATAACAAGCAACCCAAGCAAAAACACTTAGCCTACTTTTCTTGTTGGGATATCGCAAATATTTAAAATTAAAGAACCACTGACAGAAACAGTCGACTCTCGTGCCTTTTGCATTTAAATCTTAATTACAAGCAATCGCACGGTTCTTAATGAACTTTGTTTTTCTGCTTCCATAAAAGTGCATGTTGCCTCGTTTATCTAAAGGTGCTCTTTTTCTTGTTTTAAACCTAGCCAAAAACCCATGTGTTGCGTGTGAAACACATTAGGCTTTAATTAGTATACATTTATTGTGAAATTACTGCATTTCCGTGTCAATCCATGTTAATTTTTACCGCAAGCAATCCGCTGTCATTTTAATTCAGCGCATGCAGCACATCAAAAACAGACTCGGTACGTAAACGATCGCTGCACTGCTGCAGACGCACCGCTCCTGGAACGCACTGACGGACCACAACCGCGTGAATGCTGGAATCCTTTAACATGGGTGCGAAAAAAAATAAAATAAATTGCAATGCATACACACTGCAGACGGAGTATGTGTGATACAGGCGTAAGGTTGTTTGCAACTTGTGCAATGAGGAATTAGTTTACTGTAGGAGTTCTTCCAGTCTCAAGTAGCACCTAAACGCAAAGCATCCCTCAGCTCAGGCGGAAGATGCGGGCCAAGCAGTAGCGCAGGGGAAGAGTCGTCGTCAAACTACTATGTTTGAGTGCAGCACAGCTCTATCAGTACTAACAAGTACATCTTATTGAACATAATTTGAATGCCTTCGGCAGAATTCAAATGAGGCATTTTAATCTAGATTAATTCCAAGATTACAGTGAGATTAATCTAGATTAAAAAAATGTATCTATGCCCACCACTTTTATATATATATATATATATATATATATATATATATATATATATATATATATATATATATATATTAGTGGTGGGCATAGATTAATTTTTTTAATCTAGATTAATCTCCCTGTAATCTTGGAATTAATTTTTGTATTTGATCAACAGAAGTGCCCGCACTTCATATTTAGTCATATTGACAATGTTTCTGTTATTAGTGATAAGCTGGGAAACCAATGGGCCCTCTGGTTTGTCAGCCATCCCAATAACAATCAGAAAGTTGAAATCCTTTGAATTTAAATGGCAGATTTGCCTCTTCGTTCAGAAATACCCACCATCGATTTGTGATAGTGGCTATGCAAATGTATTATGTTTTCCATGAGTTGGCAGACGGTGTAAATAACAAATGCTATGTGAGTCTTTCTGAGACTGCCATCATGGGATTAACCGTGTCCTATGAGTGTGAGGCTTTGTGGTTCTGTCAGTGTAAAGATAGACAATAGATCTTTAGTGGAGTACCACGTTTGGAATCTAAGCAATCATTGTCTTCTCTGATGTGGTATTTGTTCAGACTGGAGAGTCTAAATCAGGTGATGATGCTATAGTGGAAGTGTGCCCTCTGTGCTCATGTCTCGGAGATGAGTGGAATCTAATCTATAAAAATCTGTTGCAAAATTTAGTTCCGGTGCTAATCTGGGAGGCCATGTAGATGTTTGTATAGTTATGTAATATTGTGAGGTGTGAATGGCCCCTTCCTGTGTCTTTTCGCACCCATCTCCCATGTTTCAGGTTATATTTGAACAATTCCGCTGTCCTGGCTTGATGTAGCTGATCTCTCTTTCAAGGAATTGAAGTGGTCAACCTGAGACAGAAATAAATACTGAGAGAATCACAGTTAATTATGAATATTTTTCACCTCCCTTTCATTATTTTTCTAGTAAATTCAGAAGATCAGATGGTGTTATGTGGCTGCATTTAACTGTCGAATATTAATGCTAACCAGTCCTTCTGATCAGATTAAATTTTTGGTTGGTGCTACCCAGCAAAGAATGAATTGGTTCGCTATTGCTTGTGCCACACTAATGAAAACACACATCCTACCTTTTAGCACTGGGTAGCATATCAATCTGCCACAAGGTTTAAGTTGTCACAAATTACATAGCTCATTGCGGGATCTGGTCATTTTGTAGCTCATATCTCACTTTGGCAACTGTCGTACATGATGCCTCACTCATATTTTCTATTATCAAGGCAATAACTATGATCTAACTAAAAAAAAAAAATATGCAAGAACTTATGTAAGTGCGAACATGTGAAATTGGTATCACGTAATTGGCATGTTATGGAATTTAACTATGGCATTTAAGTGAGAGGAGATGGAAAGCTAGGATGTCTACACGTTTTCCTGAATCATTTACAAGGTAAATTCTTTCTTGTATGAAGATAGTGGAAAGGAAATGTATAACAAAATGGTTTGTCATTTTTTTTATTTTATTTTGTCTTGTACTATTTGATTGTTCTTAAGTAAGTAAATAATGTAAATTTCTACATTTTGGGCTTTTATTTATGTTGCCTAGCAGCTATGGATTTTAATAATTTTACTAATATATAGGTAAACATATAGGTGAACATATAGGTGCATATATACGTGCATATATGCACACATATACCTTACGTGCATATATGTACCTATATAGGTATATGTATGCATGTATATATGTACACATATATGTACATATATGTGCATATATGTACATATAATATAGGAAAACGGCCAATTTTATATATGTCACATATATTAAAAACCTATATCAAAACCTATATTAAAACATATATGTTTATATAGGTTATTTCCATGTGGGATAGTGATTGTGTGTATTTTAAATGTCTAAAACATTAAATATCCTAAACATTATGTGAATGAATACACTTACAAGAGATTCCCTCTAAATGGACGTGACAAAGCGACCATTAAAAATCATTTTAACTTTGTGTCAGTACGTCATAAATAGAACTCAGCATTAGTTTACTGTCTGGATTTGTCATGTCGCGCTGCGCTGCATCCAGTGTAGACAGTGGTGATTATAATGAATTCTATTGTATTTTGTCGCGCTGTGCCACGCCGTTCATGTCCAGTGTAGACACGCTGTAAAGACTTGCCGAGTCACAGGGCTCAAATTCAAGTCAAGTCTCGAGTCACTGTTGTCAAAGTCTAAGTCGAGTCACAAGTCTTCTTTGATAATGTTGAGTCAAGACACAAGTCCTCAAATTTGGGACTCGAGACCAAGTCAAGTCTCGAGTCATGCGACTCGAGTCCACAACTCTGGAAAATAGTGTAATGAAGACCAAGTTCCAGTGAAATACTATATTTTCACAATCCTCTATGATGCCTTTAAGTCCATCATTATGTGTATTTTGGTGTGATTGAGTGGCAGTTACTCTCTGCAGATGATGAGGTTGCAGGATGTTGCAGCATCTGAAAAGCACAAATGAGTTTAGAGTTACAATGTTCCTCCTTCCATTTGTTTATGTAAAAACAATTGTTTATGAAGATCAAAATTAGTATGTGTGCAACGACGAGGCTGAGGCAGTATGAGAATCCATTTGCAGGAGTTTATTAAGGGAAGATCTTACAAGCAGAGTCGTGAAACCAGGCAAAGAGTCAGTACCGTAATGGCAGTCCGATCTTTCAACATGCACAGGGGTAATCCAAAAGGCAGAGACAAATAGGCAGGCAAACAGGTCAAACACAAACATCAGTCCAATCAGGCAGTAAATCCAATGGGGCAATCCAAGAGACGTGAACGAGGAAACAGGCAGAATCGTAAACAAACAGGCAGTCAGAATAATCACAAGGAAAACGCTCGGTAAGGCAGGTAAACTGGCAATACTTCGCACTGAAGTAATATGCTGACTCATGTTAAATAGTCCCAAATGACCGTAATGGCAATGACTGTAGAAGCAGAGGGAGCAGTGAACAGTCAATACTCAGGTGAGAGCTCCCTCTGCTGGCGTGGCATTACAGAATCCCCCTCCCTAGGAGTGCCTCCTGGCACTCGGCGCAGACGTCCCAGTGGTCGTGGCGCTGGTCAATCGGGTCTGGCTCGATGGAAGTCCTCCGTGAGAGACGGATCCAGAATGTCGCTGGCGGCTACCCATGACCTCTCCTCAGGTCCATAGCCCTCCCAGTCCACCAAATATTGGAGCTGACCCCCTCTCCTACTAGAGTCCAGTAATTCCTTGACCTTGTAGGCCGGCACTCCATCAATATCCAGTGGCGGTGGTGGCTCTTGAGCCTCATGATTGGGGTCAGCATCCGGGTGGACTGGTTTCAGCAGCGAGACATGGAAGGAGGGAGAGATATGGTAATTAGCAGGAAACTCTAATTGGTACGTGACCTCATTGATTCTTCGTAGAATTTTGAAAGGACCAACATACCTTGGGCTGAGCTTCCTGCTTGGTAGCCGCAACTTGAGGTCCCGTGTAGAGAGCCAGACCCGTTGTCCTGGTTGGTAGGGAGGGTGTGGCTGACGTCGCCTGTTAGCCTGGAGTTCCTGTACTCTTACAGCTTGTTGAAGTCGGACATGAGCACTGTCCCACACCCTCTTGCTACGACGAATCCAGTCATCCACAGCGGGGACTGATGATGGTTCGCCAGACCAAAGGAACATAGGGGGTTGATATCTGAGGATGCACTGGAAAGGGGTCAGACCTGTTGATGAGTGAGTCAGTGAGTTTTGGGCATACTCTGCCCATGGGAGGAATTCTGACCATCGATGCTGTTCTCTGCTGCAATAGGATCGTAAGTATCTGCCTAGTTCCTGATTTAATCTTTCCACCTGACCATTAGCTTGTGGAGGATAACCTGAAGTGAGACTGACGTTGATATCCAGCTGTTTGCAGAATGCTCTCCATACTTGGGAAGTGAACTGGGTGCCTCTGTCACTGACAATATCCTCAGGGATTCCATAGTTCCTGAATACATGGTGGAACATAGCTTGTGCCGTCTCCATGGCTGTGGGGAGTCCCTTCAAGGGAACCAACCGGCATGACTTGGAGAACCGGTCTATTATAACTAGGATTGCCGTGAAACCGTTGGACAGAGGTAAGTCCGTAACAAAGTCTGTTGAGAGGTGAGACCAGGGGCGTTGTGGAATGGGCAGAGGTTGCAGGAGTCCAGAGGGTAATTCCTTGGGGGTCTTGGATTGAGCACAAACCTGACAGGCTTTGACATAATTAGTGACGTCCTTGAAAATTGAAGGCCACCAGAACGAGTTGCGCAATAGGTGTAGAGTGCGGGAGATACCTGGGTGGCCCCGAGCTGACTGAGGTGTGGACCCACTGAATGACCCTGGGACGCAGACCTTGTGGAACGTAATGGAGGTTGGGGGGGCAGTTGGTAGGCGCTGGGTCTTGGATCTGTTCCCGTTGGATCTCCTCCATGATATCCCAGGTAATTGGGGCGATGATTACGGATGGAGGAAGAATGTTTTCTGGGGTATGGTTGTCAATGAGAAGATCATACTGCCTGGACAGAGCATCTGCCTTACTATTTTTACTTCCTGGGCGATAAGTCACTGTTAATTGGAAGCATGTGAAGAAGAGGGACCAGCGAGCTTGGCGTGGGTTGAGTCGTTTTGCACTTTTAATGTACTCCAGGTTCTTGTGATCTGTAATCACCTGGAATGGGTGGACTGCTCCCTCGAGCCAGTGTCTCCACTGCTCTATAGCTGCTTTCATTGACAGGAGTTCCTTATTCCCCAGATCATAGTTTTCCACGATGAAGGGCAAGTTGGGGTCAGGGTGTTTGAGGATGGGAGCCATGGTAAACTTAACTTTTAATGTGTTGAACGCTTGAGTGGCCTCCTCACTCCACCTGAGTTTGGAAGGTTTTCCCTTGAGGAGTGATGTCAGCGGTGATGCAACCATGCTGTAGTTTCTAATGAACCATCTGTAAAAGTTAGCAACTCCCAGGAATCTCTGAAGTTCCTTGACGGTGGAAGGTTGGGGCCATTCCGTTACTGCCTTGACCTTAGCTTTGTCCATCTTGACACCCTGATGACTAATGTGATAACCCAGGAATGATGTCTGCTTGACGTGAAACTCACATTTCTCTGCCTTGACGTACAGGTGATTCTTCAGGAGCCGAGTGAGGACGGTCTTGACATGGTTAACATGTTCTGCTTCAGACTTGGAGTAGATGAGAATGTCATCAATGTAGGCAATTATGTACTGGTTCAGCAAGTCACAGAAGATTTCATTTATGAAGGACTGGAAAACAGCTGGTGCGTTGGCAAGTCCATACGGCATGACCTGATACTCATAGTGTCCTCTAGTGGTGAGGAAGGCAGTCTTCCATTCTTTGCCCTCCTTGATTCGAATTAGGTTGTATGCACTTTGTAGATCGAGTTTGGTGTATATCCTTGCTTCACGGAGCTGTTCCAGAGCTGAAGGAACCAATGGCAAAGGGTAGCGGAATTTTATTGTGACATTGTTTAATCCTCGATAATCAATACAGGGCCTGAGTCCTCCATCCGTTTTCTCCACAAAGAAGAACCCTGCGGCAGCTGGAGAGGTGGAAGGTCGGATGAATCCGGAACTCAGGGCTTCCTCAACATAATCCTCCATGGCTTGGGATTCGGTTCGAGACAATGGGTAAACACGACTCTTGGGAGGCAAGGCATTGGGGAGTAAATCAATACCACAGTCCCAGGGACGATGAGGTGGTAGTTGTGTTGCCTTAGTTTTGCTAAAGACCTCTGCTAGGTCATCATAACAGGGGGGAATATTGACAGTCTTGTTACTCGTGGGACTTTCAATGCTAGTGGTATAGCAAGGCTGGGGAACTGATGAGAAACAGTGACTTTCACAAAAGGCTGACCACTTGGTCAACTCACCCTGATGCCAGGACAGGACGGGGTCATGAACGGACAGCCATGGGAATCCTAGGATGATTTCATGCTTAGGGGAGTTAACGACGTAGAGGGATATGGACTCCTGGTGAAATAATCCTACTTGCAATGTAAGGGTCTTGGTTTGCTGAATTATTCCAGTTCCGATTGCTGTGTCGTTGATGGCTTTGATCTTAATGGGTGGGTTACATGGTTGGATGGGTAAGTTATACTTCCTGACGATATCCTCATGAATAAGATTTAATGCAGCTCCTGAGTCGATCATTGCTGTTAATGATATGGACAGTTCTTCAGTTTTCAAGGTAAGGGGAAGTTTGAAAGATTGATTATTAGGTAACGATAAGTGTTCCACATTTACCACAATGGGGTTCTGGGCTTTGTGTGGGCATCTCTGGCAACGATGGACTGGTTCACCGCAGTAGAAACAGAGATGGAGATGGCATCGCCTTGCTCGTTCACTTTCTGAGAGTTTGGTAAAGTTTACTTGCATGGGTTCTCCCCTGAACTTGGCGGTATCGGTAGGTATAGCTTGAATCACCGTTGGGGTAACAGGCGGTATCTCCCTTACATACCTTCCTCGCGGAGTCTGTCTCATTAAATTATCCATCTTGATTGCAAGCGTGACGAAGTCGATAAATGAGGAATTTTCTCCTTTACATACCAGTTCTGCCTGAAGATCAGTGTTGAGGCTTCTCTGGAACACGGCTTTTAGAGAAACATCATTCCACCCACTCTGAGCAGCGAGGATGCGAAACAAGATGGCGTACTCTGCAGCTGTTCTGTTTCCTTGTGACATTTGCAGAAGTTGAGTTGATATATCCTTGCCCCCTGCGGGATATTCAAACACTTCTTGAAGTTGTTCCAGGAAATAGTCAAAGGATCGTCTGAATCGCATGTCAGTATCCCAAACAGCTGCAGCTCAGTCAATCGCCTTTCCAGACAACAAGGACATCATGACGGCACATTTCTTTTAGTCAGAGTTAAACTTGTCTTCCTGGTTGTCAAAATAAATCTTCACTTGTCAAACAAAGCCCCTACATCGATCAGCAGAACCATCAAACTTATCGGGTAATGCAAAACTCACCGCTCTAGGCATGGTTGATGGAAGAGACTGGATGTAGTTCGTCAAGTGCTCGTTGATTGCTTGAAGTTTACCCAACTGATCTTGGTACCCCTTTAATATTTCACTTTGATAAGCAAACGCCGATTCCATGTTAGTAATTTCTGCTGGATTCAGTTGCGGCGAAGTATTCTGTAACGACGAGGCTGAGGCAGTATGAGAATCCATTTGCAGGAGTTTATTAAGGGAAGATCTTACAAGCAGAGTCGTGAAACCAGGCAAAGAGTCAGTACGGTAATGGCAGTCCGATCTTTCAACATGCACAGGGGCAATAGGCAGAGACGAGTAGGCAGGCAAACAGGTCAAACACAAACATCAGTCCAATCAGGCAGTAAATCAAATGGGGCAATCCAAGAGACGTGAACGAGGAAACGAGGAAACAGGCAGAATCGTAAACAAACAGGCAGTCAGAATAATCACAAGGAAAACGTTCGGTAAGGCAGGTAAACTGGCAATACTTCGCACTGAAGTAACATGCTGACTCATGTTAAATAGTCCCAAACAGGCAATGACCGTAAAAGCAGAGGGAGCGGTGAACAGTCAATACTCAGGTGAGAGCTCCCTCTGCTGGCATGGCGTTACAATGTGAGAAATTCACAATGTTATGTTTATGCATAAACACAAGTAATAAAAAAAATAAATAAATTGAACAATATGGACCATAAATTCAATATCTTTGTTACTTACTTACTGGGGATGGGAAAAGAAGTATCCTTAATTGAACAGAGCTGGTCGCACTTACATGTTCTCTTAAACTAAAAAGAGAAAAAGACATGATTGGTAGGAAACCAATTACAGTTTGAAAGTTACAAATTATAGACATTTCAAGAAAAAAATAATTTACCGGTTGAGAGTGTGTTGACAGTCTGTGTGGCTGAATAACTGAGCGCCAGAAAATCAGTAAATAGCCCTCTTTTTTTAGCCTCTATTAGGGATTTACATTAAAACAACAACAACAACAGAAATAGCATGTTGTGTGAATTAGGTACTTTTTTTATTGACGTGAAATTGTAGCAAAAAATGTCAGTGCTCTTAACAACATTTATTAGCTGTATACTGTACATTAATAAATGACAGTTGACACCGAACATGAATAAATACATGAAGTAAAACACACACACACACAAACAAACAAAAAATAAACAAATAAATAGATAATAATAATATATATTTTTTTTTTACCAATGTTACAACCAGGGTCACCAGCCACTGAATTTTATTAAGAATCTTAAGCAGAAGAAAATGCTTCCAGCTGAGTTGATCTCTGCCATTAACTGGCCTCTCTCCCAAGGTGAAAAGGTTATGAGGAGAAGAGGTGCATTTGTTTTGGGACACGCTGGTCTAGTCAGCATCTGTGCCACTATGAACTCGTAATGCAGTTCAGCCAGTTGTGGCACTTAGTATAGGGACCCCTAGTGTCAAAACTTCGACACAACATCAATTGAAAGGGAACATCTCGGTAACCCTAAAGTAGGTATGCGGGAACATGAGGTAACCCTCATTCTCTGATGGCGGGAACATGGCCAGCTATGCAAATTTACTTGCCTTTTTTTTTTTTTTTTGGCCTTTTCTTAATGATGTCATAGGTGTCTGGGCTTCCAAGCATGACCCCTAGTGTCTGAACTTTATGGACTGCATATAATTGTCTGCCATTAGGCTATGGTGCTAGTCCAGCGAAGACTCTGCTATTATCCAGTATAGAGTTTCTTACTGTAGTCTTGAAAGTAATGGTAATGCTTTATAATAAAATTAATTTATAAATCATTTACAAACATTATATAAAGATTAACAGATCATTAGTAAATATATTTTCACAAAGCTAGAAATATGAAATAATGTTCTTGTTAATGTTTACTAATGAACTTACTGTACTAAACATTACCTAATGATTAACATATGATTATTTATTGTAAATTGAAAAGCTTACAAATGTCAGTAAACTTTCAGTTCATCTTCATTTGTTGGTCTTTGTTTGTTGTGTAGACGTCTACACATCCTAACAAATAATCTATTAATTATTTGTTCAAGTTTTTGCAGTATCCAATCTAACATGGAAACTATTCATCATTTGCAAATGTTTTTAAATGTTTACTAAACATTAATACCTTTATGAGCAGTCATCTCAATGGCAAAAAGCATCTCGAAAGAGCCAAATTTACACTATTCACACACCTTTACTAATCATCTATTAATAATTTGTTCATGTTTTTGCTGTGGCCAATATAAAGTTGAAACTATTTATCATTTGTAAATGTTTATAAACGATTACTAATCATTTAGTATCTTTATGGGCAATGGACTTTTAGCTAACATAACAAGGTTTGTGTAAAGGTTGGCTGGTAAAGTTTAGCTAAATGCTTGCTAAAGACAACAGATTGCAATGTTTTTGAAAAATGTTTTTATTGCCTCAACACTCACACTCTTACTACTCTACAGTACAGTAGGTGGCCAACCAGAATGTGATTTTTACCACCGTGATTGCCGCCGCAAAAATGCATTTGTAGCGTTTGACCGCTGAGTGGCGCTTTAACCACAAGTTATCAAGCGAACGCTTCAAAAGTGCATTTTCACAAATAGCCATCAGCTTTACCTAGCCGATGTTACATTCGACAGCTGCAGTCGAAAAAAAAACAAAAACAAAACTGTAGGCCTAGATAAAATATTTCATGTTCACCGATGCAAATTTAGTAAGTTATTTAGAACAAATTAAAGCAGGATAACTGTCAAGTCAATGAGCCTGTGCTTATTTTTACTCTAAGCTAAGTATTACACAATATTTTAGATTTGAAACATTTAACAGGTGTGCAGCTTTATTTATATAATATACATCATGTGTTATATTACCTTGAATAAATGGCGGTTTACTTTGCATCAGAGCATTAAAAGAGGTAGAATACAGTATTTCACGCTAGACTACATACAGTATTCTTACATAATATTTGTCACAAATACATTTTTAATTAATATATTAAAATTCCTTTTTTCACGGATATACAGTACTTTGATATTCGTTATCTGTCCTTTATTTTGACAAAGAACTACGTGGGGAAAAGATAGCTTTTCACTAATTAAGAAATTGTTGCGTATTGAATTCTTTCCTTCATTTTAGTACAACGTGAGGCACTGTATAATTTTGCTGCCATTATTTAGCCCTAACTAAAACAAGAATCAGATAAATTAAACTTGGCATGATTTAGCTAAATCATTGAAACTGAAAAGAAGGGATGGATTAATAAAACGTGCTCACGTTTAATCTCAAGTTCTCTCATTATAATCATGCTGATAACTGAAAGCCTAATGTGTAGGTCTAGCTATATACTGCTGTGATCTGTTACAGGCTTTCCGTATCATAACATTTTAGAAATGAATTTATTCTAATAACATTTCAGAAATTGCATTCTCAATGAGAACATTGCAGAGATTCAGCCCAGTGTAGGACAGAAGTGCACAGGTGGACTGAAGACAAACTGTCAAAACTAATTTAAATGTCATATTCACTAGCTAGGACCACGCCACAAACAAGATATGAAACTGTTAGTTGAACAGAGTGTTGGGGAAAAGTAGAAAGAGGATGAAGGGGTAGAGGGAATGGGATGATGGTCAGGTTGATAAGGGCATCTAGAATTGATGGCTCAGAGAGTCTCAGGGTGGGGGTACTATTACTATCATATATTTAGGCCAGACAATTAGGACTCACCGATACAACCTGAAAGAAAGACAATGTGGGATAAGGTTGGCTGAATGGATGAGAAAGGGAGGGAAGGGTGGGTTCGAGAGAAAGAAAGAAACAGTACGGTATGTGGTGGCCCGATATATGGAGGTTTCGGGAAGTCAGGTGATCGTTTGGGACGTGCCCCTGCTCCTGAACATCTGTTAACCAATTAACTCCATTTCACTAGCTAGTACCACGCCACAAACAAGATATGAAACTGTTAGTTGAACAGAGTGTTGGGGAAGAGTAGAAAGAGAATGAAGGGGTAGAGGGAATGGGATGATGGTCAGGTTGTTCAGGGCATCTGGAATTGGGTGGCTCAGGGTGGGGGTACCATCTCTATCATATATTTAGGCCAGACAATTAGGACTCCCAAAGTTGGGAAGAGCTGAGTTAAGCGTGAGCTTGGAATGTAGATGATCTGATCATACGGAGAGGATGCAGAGGCTAAATAGTTCAGGCGTTAAATGGTTAACGCAGGTTCTTGTTTTCGTAAGCCTTTATTAGTACAAATGTGTGAGAATGAGAGAAAGCTGGGCAATCATAGCCAGTGGTTGTTCATAGGAGTAGTTGGTCCCTGACAAGTAGGTTTAGAAACGCACATGTAGATCTTAGGAAGGAATGAGCGCAAGATATTAAGTTGTGAATGGATGGCGGGTCGGTTGATGGGAAAGGAAGCTCTGAGACAGTTGCAGCCGGAGAGGTATTCAGGAAATCATGCTTGGAGCAAGGCAATTAAGAATGACTTCTTGAGAAGCATGTTTGGTGTCTGATCTGTGGTGAGACCAGAGTGCGATGCATGTTTATTCTGGAGCCAAGTCTAAATTTCTGGAAATGGGAAATGAGACTAAGAGATTGAGGAGTCCTGGTATATGAGTTGCTCGGAGAAGGAATTGTTGTTGAGCAGAGATTAAGTGAGCCTATGCATGAATTGCATAACTGCCAAACATGATCATCTCTTGTTTATAGTTTCAACTTCTGCTGCATAGTCTGAGCGGATGAGTAGATACGGACCATTCAGCCCCCAAAGGATGGCTGCTATGACTATGGGATATGTTTCATAATGCTGTGGAGACTGCTCTTGACTGTGGATTGTGGGAACTGAATTCCGGAGGCTGTTTGGAATCAACCCAGCAGCCACCATATTAACTGCTGAAGTCTATTTAGGGTGTTGCATCAGTGTATAGTTGGATGTAGCCGGGATGAAAGATATAGACATTATGGAAAAGAAATGTTGTTCCATGATGAGAGGTGTTGTTGCCAGAGCCACATTTCCATTGCATGCTTATCTAATGTGACTCTGTCGTAGGAGAAGGGATGGTTGCTGCTTTTGACAGAATGTCTGATGCGAAGGATTTCCCTTGAGGAATTATCTGGATGGCATTGTTAACCTTTTCAGTAATGAGTTTAAAATATTCCAGCGGTCCCCCCAGAGTGAGTTTTTTTAAGACGACCGTTATTTTAGAACGTTCCCCTTGCTGTTTCCATGGCGACGCGTCAGGCTTATCATGTGACACACCGCGTCTACAATAACACTTTGTGACAGATGGATCGCATTTATTTTGTTTTTCCTTTTTTTATTTAAAAAATTCACAAACTTGCATACCATGTCATGAACAATCTGATATTCCGATTCACAGATATGTGTAAATGAGTGTGTTTTGTCGTTTAAAAAGCTTTCTAAGTGATCTTGATCGTGATCTGTAATGTGAGACGGGCGCCGCCATGTTTGTTCGCGCTGCAGTGCAGAAAGTCCTGTCAGTCACATTTACAGCACGTGAATTCATCAATTTCTCCCGAAATACAAGTAATAAGTGGCTGGGTGATGAATAGAGTGAACTTTACAGTTACTTATTCGATGTGTATCTGATATGAATAAAACACGTCTGCAAATTAAATTTGAATGGATTGTTAATGTTGCTTCCATAGACATATGAGTGTATTTTTCAAACTCTAAATGTATTGTTTTACTAGTACTTATGTGTATTTAAATGTCTGAAACCTAAAATATGCATTATGTGGTTAAGAACACTGCATAGTTGTGATAATAAAACAAGAGCAGTGCACGTCTCTCTCTGGCTCAGCGCCAGCCAACGCGCGAAAACGCAGTTTGAATCACACAAATATGTGACGTCACCGAACGTTCTAAATCCCATATGTGGGACCATACTCTCAGGGGCACGGAAATTAGAATCCCATATGTGGGACCGTACCGCTCAAAAGGTTAAGGTGGCCTAGAAGTCCTTGTAGCTGACGCTTAATACGTCTGTCTAGCTCAGATGAAGTGTGAGGCTCTGAGGTTTCTACTCTGATAATGGAAGGCAGAGTTCAGTGAAAACGTAGATTAGTGTGAAAATCCTAATTATGGTGGTGCAGATGAAGGTGCAACGATTTGAAGTCTTCGAGGAGGTGAAGAGCGTAAAGGAGTTTGTGGTTGTTAGTAAGAATCCATCATAGCTTCAGAAAGAGAGTCTAAAATCCTATGGCTGCTTCTGCAATCGAATGTGGCTTACGGTGAAGTAATGGCAGCTTCCCAGAAGCCTCACCGGATTCTTGATGGATAGGCAAGACTTGGCATTAGTGGTATCGGCTTTGGCGAGCCAAGCTCTGTGGCCTACTAATTGAATGAGTATTCTGGGGTTGTGATGATACAGTTAATGCTTGGAATGTGAGTGTCGTGGCGAGAAGATAAGTTGATTTAAGTAAACCTCTTCTGCTAGTAGCCCGTAAACTATATCAGGTTCTTGATAGGAGTGCGAAGGTGCTTTACAAGTCAGACTGTTGGTGTCGTAGGGTTAAGAGGGCAGGAGTTTCTCGCATTAGCTCCATCGCAGAATGCACAGGTTTGAAGGAGCCTGCAGTTAAACAAGGGGCAGCCCTGATGATTGAGGTTGTTGTGTGGATTTACAGCTGTGGATGTGTTTCTGAATCACTATTACGAGGAATCTTGTATGTACTGGGTTTTTATTCTTCATGTTTTGATGTGTACTGCTTACAGCAAATACATTCTTTATAAGCTTTCCATTGAAAAACAGCGATCTGACGTCGATGCTTGAGGCTTAGATCTTTATAATGATATATAGTTTGTCAAGATTAATTTTGTTCCGTTTCATTTAATCTATTCGTAAACATTGACATGTGCAAACAAAGACAGTTCAGTGCGTGGGTGTCCAGGTGCATGTTAACAGGTTAAAGGGGGGCTGTAATGTAAAGTAAAGCTGGATGTGAGGGGGCTCCACAAGTTCACGTAAAGGGATGCTTAAAATTCGAATATCCAGCAGTAGAGTTCAGGGTTGAGAGGGCTCCTGAATTACCCTTGATTGGACTGCTGTAGATGACCTGCTGCTGATTTATTCGTGAGCGTAGAGCTACTGAGACAGAAGGTGATGGAATGCTGAAGCTGGCCGAGTAGGTGGTGTTGCTATGACTAAGTATGTACCTGTGGCAGAAAGTGAAGGTATTGATGGAGGGAGGAAAGGGGAAATGGTAGACCAGAGGAATGGAATCGGAGGTTGGAGGAGTCTTGGCTGGCCCACGTGAGGTAGGGTCCCTTGGGGCACTGGATAAGGCACCAGGACTGCAGAAGTAGCTGTGTGAATCATTAGAAAACTGGGAGCTGTATGCTGTAAATGACTGAAGGAAGGGTGGAAGAATGGATGTTGGGATGAAAGGATGTTTGTGAGTGGGTTTTAAGCCAACTTGTTGCTAGATGGCAGGATGAGAGGGTATTGATGAGGGATAAATAGATAGACCATTTGGAATAGAATTGGAGGTTGAAGATGTCCAGACTGCACCGTGTGGGGTAGTGGCGCTGGACGAGGCTTCTGGACTGTAAGAGTAGCTATTGAGAATTATTAGGATGCATGAGCCATATTGTTGAAAAATGGCTGAAGGAAGGGTGGAAAAATGGATGCTAGGATGAAAGGATGTCTTTGAGCAGGGGGGATTGAGGATGAGAGGATATTGGTTGGGGGAGGAGGTAGAGTAAGGGAGGGAAAGAGGGAGGGAGGGAGAGAGTGAGAGAGGGAGGTAGGGAGAGAGTGCGATTGGGAGATATAGAGAGAGGGAAGAATAGGATAGACAAGAAAAGGTAAGTGCTAGTATTAGTTGGTCAAGTGATGGTCAAGTGTTGGTCAAGTTATTAGAGATGCAAGGGCCGTATTGCTGTAAATGGCTGAAGGAAGGGTTGAAGAATGGATGTAAGGATGAAAGGATGTTTTTGGGTGGGGGAGTTTTGAGGATGAGAGGGTATTGGTGGAGGGAGGAGGTAGAGTTAGGGAGGGAAAGAGGGAGGGAGGTAGAGAGAGAGTGAGGGAAGAAGGTAGAGAGAGAGTGAGATAGGAAGGTATAGAGAGAGGGGAGAATAAGAAGCTATTGAGAATAACCTCTTAAATTCCAAAACTTTTGAAGTAGCTATTGAGAATTATTAGAAACACTAGAGCCGTATTGCTGTAAACAGCTGAAGGAAGGGTGGAAGAATGGATGTTGGGATGAAATGATGTTTGTGAGTGGGTTGTGTTGCAGGTTGCAGGGAGGGAGGGGGAGAATGGATAGAAGATTTGGAAATAGAATTGGAGGTTGAAGGAGACCAGCTGCTCTGCGTGAGCAAAGACTATATACCCAAGACGTGTCACTCCTTTACTTTTGAATGGGAAAAAAAAAGCAACGCTCAATATGGCCACTCAATCGCAGGAAGCCCCGCCTTCCGAATGAAAGAGCCAATCGGTAAAGTCAGCTGCCGTTAGCTGCCAATCGGTCAACTGCAGCTGCCGTTAGAAGTGTCCCGGTTGCTATAGAAACAGTCAGCGGTCTGAGACGTGCGCTTAGGACTTCGCATGCGCCCTGACTGATCTAGCCTGAATAAATAAGCTTTAAATAAAGCTATTTGAGCAAAAGTAACAACATTTATGACACAGTTGTTGTCAGATTTCATTGGTGATTTCAAATATGAAAATTAATCGTATGCTTAGTGAACAGCATGGAGAAGAGAAGAATTTTGGTAGAGATCAGATTGAGCGAGTGCAGGTGGAATTACGTCTTGCCTGCCACTAGGGGAAGCTGCTGTCTGATGCTGTGGAGGAGAGGAGGAGAATTCTCGTGACGTCACGTGTGATGGAGAGGGACTCCCTAGGAGTTGCCGGAAGTGCTGAGAGCGAGACTTCCATTTCTGCATCCACCAAGCAGGCGATGATTAAAAATTTCATGTGTTTCACATAACTTGTGTCGCTATCTGCTCTGACAATGCAAGATTTGGTTGTTTGGCGTGCATGCTGCTGAGTGCGACGCTCAAGAGATGTGCTGAGGGGTTACATAATTTATTCTTGTTTGTCTTGTTTTCTTCATTACAAATCTTGTTTATTTATTTTGAATCATTGAATGTAAAAAATAATTCACTATGTTATGCATGTGCAAAATGTAAAACTGCAATCTTCTTTGCAGTCTATAGCATATGCAACAAGAACACTAATGATCAACAAATAGGAGCGGCAGATCATTTTAAAATATCTAATAGCCTTCAGTTTACAGGTTATAACTGCACCTGTCTCTGATGTAGACTTGTGAAGATTTATTTTAATGCAGATCCCATAATGTAGCATTAACCTAAAATAAATGCTCTATTACTATTCATATTTAAGCAGGGCTGGTCCGTGGCATAAGTGACATAGGCAGTTGCCTAGGGTGCAAAATGACGGGGCGCCGCAGGAATTCTTTTTCTTTTTCTTTTTGGAAGTGCGCCCTCTTGTGACCATCGTGCGCTCCTACACCCATATATTAAGCAAAATCATTTCTGACAGTTAACATCATTTTAGTACTGATCAATCATCAAACTGATTAAAATACTGTTAGAATAAAATAAAATTGACATCAACGAAAAATCATTTGACAACATGTCATGTTGGACTAATTTAAACACTTTCTGCGTCACAACGTAATTATAATACATCATCATAATGCATTAATTATGCATGGCACACGCAGTTGAAATTGTGTTTTGCCATTTATGTGCTCTTAAAGTATCATTTCTAAAAAAGTTAGTGAAAAAAGAAAATTATTAGGGGCACAAGGCAGGAAGCAACGCAAAGAAGAGGAGCAAAAAAAATATCAATATAAAGGTAATGACTGTGTATTAGCCCGTGATGTTTATATAGTATTTTGAAATAGCCTTTTTAGAACATCTTAACTGGCAACACTGACACTGTAGAACATTTTTGCTTGACTTAACTGCTTATTTAATTTTACTTTATTTTCTTTTAAATAAATTAAGCTTCTGTGATGTTGTTTTAATTTCAGTTACATTTCTGCTTGCTTTTAATTCACCAAAAAGTGTCTAAATGTCTTTTGAAAAAGACCATGACTAGGACTATATAGCATTCATAAAATGAAATAAAAAAGTTTAAGTATGTCATTTTTCACTGTATGCACAGAATTTAAATGAAAAGTATGGGTATGCTAATTAGACTAACTAGCTAGCTAGCTGGCTAACATGTACAAATAAATTACAAAATGTAACCTTTATTTTGTTGCCTTTGTTGTCTGTCAGGGGTTATTTTCTAATTAAATGAGAAAATTCTTAAGATGTATTTTGTTGTCTAATTCATTATTTATTTATTTATTTACATTTTACAGATTCCCCAATCTCTCGCACTCCCAAACTCTATATGCTAAACCGTATTATTATCATTATTAAAAAAAATATTAAAATAATAATTAAAAACATTATAATTAATACAATTATTTAAAAAAATGTTAAATTATTATTTAAACACGTTTTAATTAATACAAAGGAATGATAAAAGTTGATCAATTTCTTAATTCAGGGACATAATTTTCGGCATGTCATGGGCTCTGTATACTGGAATAAATGTGTTAAAAGAAGGCCAGATAACGAATAAGTATGTGTGACTTGCTGAAAAACATCAGCAAATTATTAAATGTAAGTTTCAAGCCTTTCATAATTTGTGGCATTAATGTGAGTGCCAAAATATGTGTTAGAACAAGGCCTGGCCTATAACACTCATCAATAAGCCACATTTTCAATCGTTTTATTTTTATGGCATAGTCTAATGCACACCTCCTTAAATGTAATCTAAACATTCCAAGTTAATATTCTACTTTTTGTATGATTTCTAGGCATTTTTCATGTAGCAGTTTTAGCCTATTAATCTTGATTTCTCACAACTTATTATTTTATTTTATTTATTATTTTATTTTTATGGTGTGAGTCAGAGTAAATTGCGACGCAAATAGAGTGTCATGAACGTGCAGCCTATCACACGTTTCGAAATTAACTTTCTAAAAATTAATTTTAAATAAATTTTCAGATTTTTAAGGATGTTATAATGTTATATTATAATGTTATTGTTGTTTTATTTGGTTATTTGATCTACTTTTACAAAACAAAATATCAATTTCAGTCAGTTTGCAAACTGTCCCTTTGCACCACCTGGCGGTAGTTCCATGAACAACTTCAACACGCGACTGACTTGCAGTTAACGCCGTGGCCCTGCGGCAGCGGTACACTCGGCGGTAAATTAAACAGGATATTCCTTGAATCATAAATAAACAGGAGAAAACAAATAATTTTTAAAAGAAAATACTTGTTCATTTATCAAAACAATATAATATAAACATTGTGCATTGACACAAGCTTTTAATCATTTTATTTTATTACATCTGTTAAAATCAGTTGTAGATTTTCAATAATTGCTTGATCATTTGGAATTGAAAGTTTAATGACATTTGTAAGAATTTTAACTTACATGAAATAATGATTTGTTTGAACATTATCTAATGCTTAAGTTTATTAGCAAACATTAACAAGCACATTATATGGCTTCAAGTACCTCGGTGTAAACATCTCCGAGGACCTGACTTGGACTACCCACATCCAAACACAGGTTAATAAAGCCAGGCAAAGACTTGTACCATCTGAGACAGCTGAGAAAATTCAGGGTTTCACCTGCAATCCTGAAAACTTTCTATTCAGGGGCCATAGAAAGCGTATTGACTCAGTGTATATCAGTGTGGTATGGGAACAGCTCCAGTCATGACTGCAAAGCCCTGCAGAGAGTTGTGCGCTTAGCTGAGCACATCTCAGGGTCTGCTCTCCCCTCTCTGCAGGACATCTACCTCAAACGCTGCAAAAGCAGAGCTGTTAAAATAATCAAGGACTCCATTCACCCCAGTAACCATCTTTTCACTTTGCTGCCATCTGGTAAGCGCTTCCGTAGCCTGATGTCAAAAACTGAGAGACTTAGGAGGAGTTTCTTCCCCCGGGCCATCAGGCTCCTAAACTCAAAACCAGCCTCTTAACATCTTCATGTCTCCACTTAATATTCACTTTATCAGTAAGACATTCATCATTCACTACCTCATATTGACATACTGACAGTGTCAACCTGTTTGCACATTCGCCTCTTGTACATTCCTGTGTATCTTAATATTTAAGACTACAGTATAATGCACATATGCACATTGCCTCTTGTAAATTCCTGTGTATCTTAATATTTAAGACTACAGTTTACTTTCATGCACATTATTTTCCACTGTATATTTAATTCTACAGTATACATCTTTTTATATATTTTATATTTTATTCTTATATTTTTATTGTTTACTTTTATTTCATTCTTTCATAGCTATATTTATGTATATTTTCATCTGTGTTGTATTCTTTAATAATTGCACTGTCCATGGAGCGGACCTGACTCACATTTCACTGCTGGTTATATATGCTCTATATAATTGTGTATGTGACAAATAAAAATCTTGAATCTCTTGAATCTTGAATATCACGTTTATAACTCTATGAATATATATCTTAATTAATGATCCATAAAGCATTATATAATGTTTGTGAATGATTTATTAATGAAAGTTATTATGAAGTGTTACCAATGTAATTTTTTTCCCTTTTTTTCATGCTACTAAAGCTGAAATATCTTCAGTATGCAATTTCCTGTTCTTCTCTTCATCTCATCTGTTTCAGCAGTAGTTGGTGAGTTATTCCTCTCATTGGTGAGTTATCCCTCCTCATCATAGTTGGATAAAAAAAGCCTAAGTCTAAAAAAAAAAAAAAAACCTAAAGACTACTATGTTCCTATGTTATTGTTACTGTGTATTTCAGTTATACATTTTATATAGGTGTTAAATGAATGCAAATATTTGCATGCATTTTTGTTTATTTACTGTGTTTAAGAGTCATTCCAAGAAACAGATAAGATTTGGACTTACAGATTTTTAGACTTTTTACCAAAAAATATTTATTTTCTGAACACCTCACAGCATTAATGACATATTTAACTTCCTGAAAAACACATTTTCCCACCTCAGGCATCAAATCCCTATTATTATTGGTCATTATTTTAAGATATGGGCACTATAAATCTTCAACCCCGTTATGTACACTATGGGAACTATCTGAATATAATCATAAAATGTATTTATTTTTGATCAAAGAAATGGACTAACTTCAGAATTTGAACTAAAATCAGTTTTCTTATGATTACTCTGAACATTTCAGACTGAGTTCAGCAAACATTAAATTACTTTTTCATAAACTTAAAAATAAATTCTTAATAATAATATAGGTGTGATGGGGTTGAGACTAGGGTAACGCGGTTGAAGAGACAAATACAGCTTAACACATAAATAGTTGTTTTTTACTCAAATTCACTGTAAGATTTTCTATAAACACTGTATTTCATTATGTGACCAAGAAAGACAACAGATATAAATTGCAATTGAACTGAGTTTTATTAACCCGACTGCAGGAAAAACAACATTAACACAGTATACATTAGAAGATTATAAACTGACTGAATAGGTCATCAAAATAAAACATATAACTTGTGTGGCATTCAATATCTGGCCCACACCTCTTTCAAGCTCTCCACATGAAGCACACAGGCTCTGGTCTTCCACCAACATACCACACCCCTGTACAGTGCATCTGGAAAGTATTCACAGTGCTTCACTTTTTCCACATTTTGTTATGTTACAACCTTGTACCAAAATAGATTCAATTATTTTCCACAAAATTCTAAAAACAAAACCCCATAATGACAATGTGAAAGAAGTTTGTTTAAAATCTTTACTAATTTATAAGAAAAAAATACTAAAATAAAACAAAATAATAATAATAAAAAAAAGAAGAAAAAAAAATCACATATACATAAGTATTCACAGCCTTTGCCATGACACTCAAAATTGAGCTCAGGTGCATCCTGTTTCCACTGATCATCCTTGAGATGTTTCTACAACTTGAGTCCACCTGTGGTAAATTGAATTGACTGGACATGATTTGGAAAGGCAAACACCTGTCTATATAAGGTCCCACAGGTAAAAGAGCGTGTCAGTGCACAAACCAAGCCATGAAGTCCAAGGAATTGTCTGTAGACCTCCGAGACAGGATTGTATGGAGGCACAGATCTGAGGAAGGGTACAGAAAAAAATTCTGCAGCATTAGTCTCTGTTACCCTTAATGGAAGAAGTTTGAAACAACCAAGACTCTTCCTAGAGCTGGCCTCCTGGCCAATCTGAGCAGCTGATGGAGAAGGGCCTTGATTAGACTGGTGACCAAGAACCTGATCATCCTCCACCTCAATGATCATACGTGGAGATAGAAGAAACCTGCAGAAGGACAATCATCACTGCAACACTCCACCGATCTGGGCTTTATGACAATGTGGCAAGACTCAATCCTCTCCTCAGTGAAGACACATGAAAACACACTTGGCATTTGCAAAAAAGCACCTAAAGAACCCTCATACTACTGCAGGGAAGATTTTCTGGTCTGATAAAACCCAATTTCAAGCATCATGTTTGAAGGAAACCAGCTTTGCTCATCACCTGCAAAGTATCATCCCAAAAGTAAAGTGTGCTGGAAACAGCCTTGTGCTGTGGGGCTGTTTTTCAGCGACAGGGACTGAAAGGGACTCGTCAGAGTATAAAAAAAGCTCATTGCACCAAAATATTGAGATTGCATTAATGATAATGATTCAGAATCTCAGACTGGGCAGAAGGTTCACCTTCCAACAGGACAACAACCCTAAGCACACAGTTAAGATAACAAAGGAGTGGCTACGGGACAACTCTGTGAACGTCCCAGAGTGGCCAAGACAGAGCCCAAACTTGAACCTGACTGATCAACTCTGGAGAGATCTGAAAACAGATGCACCAAAATCCAACCTAACCTGATGGAGCTTGAGAGTTCTTGCAAAGGAGAATGGGAGAAACCATCCAAAAATAGATTGTAGCATCATACTCAAAAAGACTTGAGGCTGTAATTGCTGCCAAAGGTGCTTCAACAAAGTATTGAGCAAAGGCTGTGAATATTTATGTACACGTGATTTTTTTATTTATTTTTATTTTTATTTTTTTATAAATTTGCAAAGATTTCAAACAAACTTCGTCCACATTGTCATTATGGGGTATTGTTTGTAGAATTTACTGAACACTGAGATGTGAAAATCTAGGCAGACAACATGTGCACACGCACACACACACACACACACACACACACACACACACACACACACACACACACAGCTTTGACATGGACATTACTACATTCAACATATGCATGTGGTATAAGATACTTGATCAAATATAATAATTCATTTAAATTACTGGACACAAAACAACCCCATCACAATCTCACAACCCCATTATGATCAAATAAATAACGGGGTTGAGTGTGATGGGGTTGTGATTTTTTGCCCAAAACGGCCCCTGCCCTAAATGTAGTGAATAATAGTAGAGCACATGGTATGCATGATATTAAGAAATCATGTATATTGTTAAAATAACAAAGATCATTTTCACAAGTAATCGTTTTCTATCTTTATTTGATGTAACGGGGTTGAGTTGTTAAGCTCGACAATCACAATATCACAATATTAATAATGTTATAGTTATAAAAGAAGGTGGTAACTTGCCTATGTCTGCTTACAATGTTGTTCAGAAGAGTTATATGGTGTCCCTTCTTATTAATGATGTCACATAAGGATCAGTTCATTATTTTTATGGGGGGAGAATGATTTGTGTAACGGGGTTGAGGGGTTACTGAGGTATGGAACATCTCGGGTACGTATGTAAACCTCGTTCCCTGAAGGAGGGAACGGAGACGTTACGTCAGTGACTGACGAATTGGGATCTCGCTAGAGAGACGAATCACCTTCGAGTGTTAACAAAACAAGCCAATGAATGTTGGCATGCGAGATTTGCATCGCGTACCCCGCCCCGCAGCGCGGGTATATAAGGAAAGCGCATGCAGTTGCACATTCAGTTTTTCGCTGAGGACCCGAGACGGCGTGCCTCGGCCGTACAGCAGTGGTACAGCAACTGTGACGACGGAATGTAACGTCTCCGTTCCCTCCTTCAGGGAACGAGGGTTACATACATAACCAAGACGTTCCCTTTCAGTCAGTCACGTTCAACGTTATGTCAGTGACTGACGAATTGGGATCCGTATGGAAAGCGCCACTATTGCTGACCTCCTCCAGTTCCCTGCGTAAGCCGGCAAGTCAGTTGGGGTGGAAGATAGGCCATAGGGCAGTGCTACCAGTTGGGGCGGAAGATAGGACAGGGCTTAGGCAGAGGAACCCACCACTGCTGTTCCGTACAGTGGGAAGCGTACCCAAGTAGGCAAACGCTACGGAACCACATCCTGCACATAGGTGGTAACATCTGGAAATTACACATATGGACTGGCCATAGGGCAGTGCTACATATGGAAATCCCTGCGGTAGACTCAGCCCGCCTGGGGTGAGATCACTAAGCAGCAGAGACGGCAGAGAAATCTCTGCTAGGGAAAGACACGGGCTTACCATGAGGGAAGCCGTACCGTGGAAGAATACATATGTGGGATCACCCGAAGGGGGAATCACTACACATGGACACCTAGCCCAGCACAAGGGCTGACCTTGGGCATACACACGAGTCCTGGACCTGGCGTCTGGTGCTCCGCCACGCCTGACTGCCGAGGGTGCGGGAGGAACTTCAAGAGGGAAACTGAACTGAGAAGCACTTAAGCGCACATATCCGGTCCGTAGAGAGGAATGGCAAAGCAAGTATGATTGACACCAAGCGGGTCCAGCATTACAAGCCATCTGAGGCGAGTACACGAGAGGACACAGGCTCTACAAGGAGATTATAGAATCTCGCAAACGTGTTAGGTGTCACCCAGCCGGCAGCTCTAGAGATGTCTGCTATCGAGGTGCCCCGTGCCAAAGCCCAGGAGGAAGCCACAGCTCTTGTAGAGTGTGCACTCACTCTAAGGGGGCACGGTAAGCGATGGGCCTGATATGCTTAGACTATAGCCTCCACTATCCAGTGGGCAAGTCTTTGTCTGGAGACAGCCTTTCCCTTCTCCTGCCCACAAAGCAGACAAAGAGCTGATCTGAGGTTCTGAAGCTCTGCATGCGGTTCACGTAAATGCGCAAGGCGTGAAGGGGACAGAGCAAAGCGATGGCTGGGTCTGCCTCCTCCTGGGGCAGCGCTTGCAAGTTCACCACCTGATCTCTGAAAGGTGTGGTGGGAAATTTGGTGAGGCACGTATCCAGGCCGGGGTCTCAGGACAACGTGAGAGTTGGCCGGCCCGAATTCAAGGCACGTATCGTTGACCGAAAATGCCTGCAGGTCCCCGACCCTCCTGACCGAAGCCAATCCAGTGAGGAGCACTGTCTTCAGTGACAGAAACTTTAGCTCTACTGACTGCAGAGGCTCGAAGGGCTCCTGCTTCAAGGCCGTCAGGACCAAGGGGAGATCCCAAGAGGGTACCAGGTGAGGGCGCGGAGGGTTCAGCCTCCTTGCCCCCTAAGGAACCTGATGACCAGGTCGTGCTATAGTGGAGGCTATAGTCTATTGTCGTGATGTGCGGCAATAGCGGCAACATACACTTTGAGACTGGAGGAAGACAGCCTTCGCTCCAGCCCATCTTGCATCGTGCCGATGGTCCCCTCGGACAGGGAGTACAACAGCTGGCAGTGGGACATGTCCGGAGAGGCAAACAGGTCTACCTGAGCGTCCCCGAAGCATCTTCAGATCATCTGGACTATCTCGGGGTGGAGTCGCCATTCTCCCGGAAGGGCGGGCTGACGTGAGAGCTCATCGGCTGCACGATTGAGCTCGCCTGGGATGTGAATGGCATGAAGCGACCTCAGATGCTTTTGACTTCAAAGGAGGAGATGGCGGGCAAGTTGCTACATGCGACGGGAGCGTAGACCACCCTGGTGGTTGATGTACGCAACGGTCGCAGTATTGTCCGTCCGGACCAGTACGAGTCTGTCGCAAAGCCTCGGTTTGAAGTGGCGCAGAGCAAGCCATACCAGCAACTCTAGGAAATTGATATGCAACTGCAGACGAGGCCCTGTCCAGGTGCCTGAAGCAGAGGCATCTGTTGAAACAACAACATGCCTGGACACTTGCACTAGGGGAACCCCTGCCCGTAGAAAAGCAAGGTCCAACCACGGGCTGAAGTTTCGGCGGCAGGACGGGGTAACCAAGACCCGGTGCGTGCCGCATTGCCATGCCCATCTTGGGACTCGATCATGAAGCCAACACTGAAGCGGTCTCATATGAAGCAATCCGAGCGGCGTGACAGCAGCAGCAGATGCCATATGCTCCAGGAGCCTCTGAAACTGTTTCAGTGGAACCGCCTTCCTGCCCCAAAATGACTCCAGGCAGTTCAGCATCGACTGAGCGTGCTCTGTCGAGAGACGCGGCGTCAGGTCAACCGAGTTCAACTCGACACAGATAAAAGAGATCCTCTGCACGGTGGAGAGTTTGCTCTTTTCCCATTTGACCCGAAGCCCCAACCGGCTGAGGTGGCTGAGTACCACGTCCCTGTGTTCGCACAACTGAGCTCGGGACTGGGCCAATATGAGCCAGTCGTTGAGGTAGTTGAGAATGCGAATGCCTGCTATCCTCAAGGGAACGAGGGCTGCCTCCACGACCTTGGTGAAGACACGAGGCGACAGGGATAGCCCAAAGGGGAGGACCTTGTACTGATATGCCCACCCCTCTAACGCAAAGTGGAGAAACAGCCTGTGTCGGGGGAGAATCGAGACATGAAAGTACGCGTCCTTCAGGTCGATCACTGCGAACCAATCTCGTGGATGAACGCATTGAAAGATACGTTTCTGCGTTAACATCCTGAACGGGAGCTTGTGAAGGGCCCGGTTCAGAACGCGCAGGTCCAGGATTGGCCGTAACCCACCGCCTTTCTTGGGTACAATGAAGTATGGGCTGTAAAACCCCAACTTTATATCGGCTGGAGGGACTGGCTCTATCGCGTCCTTCGCCAGCAGGACTGCGATTTCCGCTCGCAAGACGGGAGCATCTTTGTCCAGCACAGAGGTGAACTGGATGCCCCTGAACTTGGGAGGACGCCGGGCGAACTGAATCGCATAGCCAAGTCTGACGGTTCTCGTGAGCCAGCGAGACGGCCTGGGGAGGCCCCCAGACACCAAACAAGCGGAACTAGTGGAACCACCGACGTACCCGCGGTTGGGCAGCGAGGCAGAGCACAGGGACCCGACCCGGAAGGCACAGCATCCCGGAGTGGGGTCTGAGTGAGTGGGGCGACTCTTACCTGGCTCTGTGATTGGGCAGTGGGGCGCAAACCGGGCCCTGCTGCCTGCTGGCAAAAGCCTCGTGCACCTCCATCCTGGCCCTCTTGAGACCCAGAGAAATAGGAAACTGCTTATTAATGAGGCCAGCCTGGGAGATCGGAGAGTCCAAGAAGCGGTGCTTGTCGGACTCCCTCATATCTGCCAGGGTAAGCCAAAGGTGGCGTTCCTGGACCACTATCGCAGACATCGTCTGATCCAGGGACCACGCTGTGACTTACGTCGCCCATAGGGCAAGGTCCATCGCAGAGCGTAGCTCCTGCATGACACCTGGGTCAGAACTACCCTCGTGCAGCTGCTTTAATGCCTTGGCCTGGTAGACCTGCAGGATTACCCCACCAGGCGGCAGCACTTTGCGGGCAAAGCTGCATTGCAATAGCGCGCTCAACTGGGGGGATCTCCACATACCCCTTAGCCACCCCGCCGTCGAGGGTAGTGAGGATGGAGAAGGCACTAGACCTGTTTCGGGCAGAAAAAGGTGCCCTCCAGGACCTAGTAACCTCCTCATGCACTTCCGGGAAGAATGGAACCAGAGGTGGCTGCCGACGATCGGCGTGTGGCACCCCCAAGAACCAATCGTCCAGCTTTGAGCATTCGGGAGATGGAGGGGCCTTCCATGGCAGCCTGACGCTCTTGGCGGCCCGGGCAAGCATAGCAGTCAGCTCTGGATCTGACTCGGGCAACGCCGCTCTCCAAGAAGGAGGCAACGCAGCCGAATCTTCATCTCCAGAGCCTAGCTCGTCCCCCGATGCAGTGATCGACATCAAGTCATCTGCTGGTGGGCCGGATGAAGTGCTGGGGCCCGCCCTGACCGAGGCCTCAGCATCTGCATCGCGGTACACCAGAGGGTACAATGCGCTGGAGGAGTGAAGGGCCCATGGAGACTCGCTCGGCTGGGAAGCCCTCACTGTGACCCTCAGATCACCATGGCCATGAACCGGAGAAGCCTTCCTCTTGAAGGAGGAACTAGAACGGGTCATGGGGAGGGGGACTCCTCCCTGTTTGACGAAGAGGAGCCTTGATCGCAACATCGCGATGGTCATGTTCCCACAAGGAGAACATGACTCATTCACGAACGCTGCCTCAGCGTGCTCGAGGCCCAGGCACAAGATGCAGCGATCGTGACCATCAGATGAAGCCAGGAAGCGACCACATCCAGAAACCCACGAGTGGAAAGACATCTTTAGAAAGACGCCCCGTCACTCGTGAAGCTCTCTTAGTAATTGCTCTTTTAGTTTAAAAAAAAAAAACACCGAAGTGACGAAGTGCCTAGAAGGAGTTGCAGAATGGGAAGCTGCAGCACGCTGAGAAAAAGGCAGCAGCACTGGCAACCCCCTTATATACCCGCGCTGCGGGGCGGGGTGCGCGATGCAAATCTCACACGCCAACATTCATTGGTTTGTTTTGTTAACACTAGAAGGCGTTTCGTCTCTCTAGCGAGATCCCAATTCGTCAGTCACTGACGTAATGTTGAACATGACTGACTGAAACGGAACTAAATATAAATAAATAAATAATATGATTTTATTGAATAATCATCAATTTACTTAGACAAAAAACATTACCAGCAAAAAAGTACAGATAGATAGTTATGAGAATAGCAAAATGTATGGACTTTTTTCTAATTTAATTATTCATATCCCAAGTACACTTTCATAGAAGGCCATGAGGGACATGACAAAATAGGTGGTGTCCACTGAAAAAATCAAGATAATTTTTAATATATAGATGAAATGTATGTCATATTTGTAAACCTAATTAAAGGAGACATTTCAATTAATACAAAGAGATTTTAAAAATAGATTTTGGTGACACAAAAGATAAAATACACTTAAAAAGGACAGAGGGACTCAAATCGTACCGGTTTCGTGCAATGACTCTAAAACTAATTTTTATAGTGAAATTATATTTTAAATGAATCATTACCCAGGAAAGTTAATAATTAATTATCAGGTGTATTTTATCTTGTTATCATTTTTATCTTCACTGTGTCCACAGACAAAATAAAATGATGAATTTATTTAGAATAATGGAGCAAAATTTTGTCCATCTGAATTACTGTCTTTTTTTCTTTCACAGGCATGGTGAGTGTATTAGTTACCAAACCTGTGATATCCTACTGCCACCAGGCTATCACTCTGCACTGCAATGTTTCTCTGTCTGATGGAAAGGACCGTGAATTCCAGGTTACTCATCTGAGCTGGATTAAAGAATCAAATAAAACAGTTTGCTCAGAAAGCAAGACAGCTAAGAAAGGTTCCATCCACTGCCAATACATGCCAAACAAACAGCTGGTACTAACTATTGCCCACCCAAAATCAGATGACATCGGACGCTATATCTGCAAACTCCGATCCTCCTATGGACATACAAGTGCTGATACCAATGTGACATTGGGTATGTAGGCTGAAATGTTGTGACTGAGAGTGGAGAATGAACAAGAATAGACCCCCTTAACCTTAACGGAGTGTCTATTTACACTAAGTGCAAATAGTCCCCCTTGTTGGCAAAGGCTGTTTACACTAACTCCACCCAACAATGTGTGGTTGTGCTAGAAAACATTACAAAAGACAGCTACAAAACAGAAGATCCAGTGGTGCAGATGGTGATGTGCACAATGCATTTTGTTTGATGCGTTCGACCTGAGTTTGAATCTGCCTTTTGTCGTTGTTTGCTCATTGTTCTCCTTTTTCAGATCTCATATCACATTGGAAAGGCATTTATTTCCTATAAAAATAAAGTTTTAGGCTTAGGGGTAGGTGTAGGGGGGCTTTATTGTCCTAGTCAGGCGGCATACATTTATTAAGTTTGATTAAAAAAATTACACTCAATATGTTATTATTGCATACTGTTTTATAATTTACTACAATCAGAATCAGAATCAGAAAGAGCTTTATTGCCAAGTATGGTTACGCATACAAGGAATTTGTTTTAGTGACATAAGCTTCCAGTACACAAAGACAACAAAAAAAATTGCAAATAAATAAATTATATGAACAGTTGTGCTATAGATGACACTGGAATAGAATAGAGTAAGATGCAGAGATGTACTTGGATGGAGGGGTAACAAATAAATATAAGAATATTGCACATTTTTTGCATAAGTGGGGAACATTTAACTGTTCATGCGGTAGATTGCCTGGGGAAAGAAACTGTTCTTGTGCCTGACTGTCCTGGTATTTGCGGCTCTGAAGCGCCGGCCAGATGGCAAAAGTTCAAAAAGGGGGTAACTTGGATGAGAGGGATCCAGAGTGATTTTCTGAGCCCTTTTCCTCACTCTGGATGTATACAGTTCTTGAAGGGTGGGCAGGGGAGCACCAATAATTCTTTCAGCAGTCCGAACCGTTCTCTGTAGTCTTCTGATGTCTGATTTTGTAGCTGAACCAAACCAGACAGTTATTAAAGTGCACAGGACAGACTCAATGATGGCTGAGTAGAACTGTTTCAGCAGCTCCTGTGGCAGGTTAAACTTCCTCAGCTGGCGAAGGAAGTACAACCTATGTTGGGCCTTTTTAACAATGGAGTCAATGTGATTGTCCCACTTCAGGTCCTGAGAGATGGTGGTTCCCAGGAATCTAAATGACTCCACTGCAGCCACAGTGCTGTTCATGATGGTGAATGGGGGGAGTGCAGGGGGGTTTCTCCTGAAGTCCACTATCATCTCCACTGTTTTGAGAGTGTTCAGCTCCAGGTTGTTAAGACTGCACCAGACAGCCAGCTGCGCAACCTCTTGTCTGTAAGCAGACTCGTCACCGTCCTGGATGAGGCCGATGATTGTAGTGTCGTACACAAACTTCAGGAGCTTGACAGAGGGGTCTTTGGAGGTGCAGTCGTTGGTGTAGAGGGAGAAGAGCAGTGGGGAGAGAACACATCCCTGAGGGGCACCAGTGTTGGTGGAGCGGCAGTTTGACATGAATTTCCCCAGTCTTACTAGCTGTTGCCTATCTGTCAGAAAGCTGGTGATCCACTGACAGATAGAGCTAGGAACAGAGAGCTGGGTCAGTTTGGTCTGGAGGGCTGTTGGGATGATGGTGTTGAAAGCCGAACTAAAGTCCACAAACAGGATCCTCACATAAGTCCCTGTTTTGTCCAGATGTTGCATGATGAAGTCAAGTCAAGTCAAATCAACTTTATTTATATAGCGCTTTAAACAAAAAAGATTGCGTCAAAGCAACTGAACAACATTAATTAGGAAAACAGTGTCAATAATGCAAAATGACAGTTAAAGGCAGTTCATCATTGAATTCAGTGATGTCATCATGCAGCTCAGTTCAGTTTAAATAGTATCTGTGCTATAATTTGCAAACAAGTCAACAATATCGCTGTAAATGAAGTGTCCCCAACTAAGCAAGCCAGAGGCGACAGCGGCAAGGAACCAAAACTCCATCGGTGACAGAATGGAGAAAATACCTTGGGAGAAACCAGACTCAGATGGGGGGCCAGTTCTTCTTTGGCCAGACGAAACCAGCAGTTCAATTCCAGGCTGCAGCAAAGTCACATTGTGCAGAAGAATCATCTGTTTCCTGTGATCTTGTCCCGGTGGTCGTCTGAGACAAGGTCTTTACAGGGGATCTGTCTCTGGGGCTCTAGTTGTCCTGGTCTCCCCTGTCTTTCAGGGCTGTAGAGGTCCTTTCTAGGTGCTGATCCACCATCTGGGCTGGATACAGACTGGATCCGGGTGACTGCAGTGACCCTCTGACTTGGATACAGATTGGATCTGGTGGCTACGGTGACCTCGGAATAAGAGAGAAACAGACTAATATGAGCGTAGATGCCATTCTTCTAACGATGTAGCAAGTACATCGGGTGTTATGGGAAGTGTTCCCTGTTCCAGTTTACCTAATTAATTATGCAGCCTAAAAATCCTTTAACGGATTTGGATATTAGAAGTGTATTAGTATGTTATGTGTAAGCCAGGTTAAAGAGATGGGTCTTTAATCTAGATTTAAACTGCAAGAGTGTGTCTGCCTCCCGAACAATGTTAGGTAGGTTATTCCAGAGTTTGGGCGCTAAATAGGAGAAGGATCTGCCACCTGCAGTTGACTTTGATATTCTAGGTATTATCAAATTGCCAGAGTTTTGAGAATGCAGCAGATGTGGAGGACTATAATGTAACTAGAGCTCGTTCAAATACTGAGGTGCTAAACCATTCAGGGCTTTATAAGTAATAAGCAAGATTTTAAAATCTATACGATTGGTTCTAGTAAGAACTTCTTGGTTCTAGTAAGAACTCTAGCTGCTGCATATTGGACTAACTGGAGATTGTTTACTAAGTGTGCAGAACAACCACCCAATAGAGCATTACAATAGTCTAACCTTGAGGTCATAAACGCATGGATTAACATTTCTGCATTTAACATTGAGAGCATAGGTCGTAATTTAGATATATTTTTGAGATGGAAAAATGCAGTTTTACAAATGCTAGAAACGTGGCTTTCTAAGGAAAGGTTGCTATCAAATAGCACACTTAGGTTCCTAACTGATGACGAAGAATTGACAGAGCAGCCATCAAGGCTTAGACAGCGTTCTAGGTCATTACATGCAGAGCTTTTAGACCCTATAATTAACGTCTCTGTTTTTTCAGAATTTAGCAGTAAGAAATTACTCATCATCCAGTTTTTTATATCGACTATGCATTCCGTTAGTTTTTCAAATTGGTATGTTTCGCCGGACCGCGAAGAAATATAGAGCTGAGTATCATCAGCATAACAGTGAAAGCTAACACCGTGTTTCCTGATGATATTTCCCAAGGGTAACGTGTAAAGCGTGAAGAGTAACGGCCCTAGTACTAAGCCTTGGGGTACTCCATACTGCACTTGTGAACGATATGATACCTCTTCATTCACTGCTACGAATTGATGACGGTCAAATAAGTACGATTTAAACCATGCTAATGCACTTCCATTAATGCCAACAAAGTGTTCTAGTCTATGCAAAAGAATAGTGTGGTCAATATTGTCGAACGCAGCACTAAGATCCAATAGCACTAATAGAGAGATACAACCACAATCAGATGATAAGAGCAGGTCATTTGTAACTTTAAGGAGAGCAGTCTCAGTACTATGATACGGTCTAAATTCATTCATTCATTCATTCATTGGACTTTATTGTCCACCTTAGTGGAAATTTGTCTTCGACTTCCTGACTAGAAGTCTTCTAAATCCTGACTAGAAATCCTCACAGATGCCATTTTTCTCTAAGGAGGAATATAATTGTGACGATACTACCTTTTCTAGTATCTTGGAAAGAAAATGGAAGTGCAATCCCAAGTTGATTGCATCTTCCACGGACCTGTTTGCTCTGTAAGCAAACTGCAGGGGGTCCAGTAAGGGTCCAGTGATGTCCTTCAGATAAGCCAGAACCAGTTTTTCAAATGACTTCATGACGACAGACGTTAGAGCCACAGGTCTGTAGTCGTTAACTCCTGTTATCTTGGGTTTCTTTGGAACGGGGATGATGGTGGAGCGTTTGAAGCAGGACGGCACTTCACACAACTCCAGAGATCTGTTGAAGATCTGTGAAAACATGGGGGCCAATTGGTCAGCACAAGTTCTCAGACAGGCTGGTGTAACACCATCTGGGCCTGGTGCTTTTCTTCTTTTGTTCTTCCTGAAGACCTGGCGCACATCGTTTTTCACTAATTTGAAGAGCAGGAGGGGGGGAGAGGGGTATTGATGGTTAACGGTTGTGTAGAGAGATGATCAGAATGGATGTGGGGTGTTTCAAATCTACAATAAAACTCATTCAGGTCTTTAGCAAGTCGTTGATTAGCCTCAGTGCAGGGGGATGGTGTCTTGTAGTTAGTAATGGCTCTCAGTCCTTTCCATACTGAAGCTGAGTCGGTGGAAGTAAACTGGTCTTCCAACTTTTTAGAGTAGGTCCTTTTAGCCGCTCTAATCTCTTTGTTCAGTGTGTTTCTGGCCTGATTATACAAGAATCTGTCCCCATTTCTGTAGGCATCCTCTTTGGCCTGACGAAGATGTCTGAGTTTTGCTGTAAACCATGGCTTATCATTGTTGAATGTTAAATAAGTCCTGGTAGGAATACATATATCCTCACAAAAACTAATATAGGATGTTACGGTCTCTGTGAGTTCGTCCAGATCGGTGGTAGCAGCTTCAAAAACACTCCAATCAGTGAGGTCAAAACAAGCTTGTAAATCCTGCTCTGTTTCACTGGTCCATCTCTTTACAGCCTTTACTACAGGTTTAGCAGATTTAATTTTCTGCCTGTAGGTTGGTATAAGATGAACCAGACAGTGATCAGACAGTCCCAAAGCTGCTCATGGAACAGAGTGATATGCATCCTTTATTGTGGTGTAACAGTGATCCAATATATTACTGTCTCTTGTGGGACATGTAACATGCTGTCTGTATTTTGGCAGTTCACGGGAGAGATTGGCTTTATTAAAGTCCCCAAGAATGATTAAAACAGAGTCCGGGTGTTGTTGTTCTGTGATCTGGTCAGCGAGTTTCTGTAAAGCCAGGATTACGTGCGCTTGCGGAGGGATGTAGACACTCACCAGAATGAACGAGTGAAACTCCCGCGGTGAATAGAACAGCTTGCAGTTGACAAAAAGCACTTCTAGATCTGAACAGCACATCTTCTTTAACACAGTTACATCTGTGCACCACCGTTCATTGATATAAAAGCATGTCCTGCCGCCGCACGATTTCCCCGTTGATTCTGCGTTGCGGTCCGCTCTGAACAACTTAAAGCCCGGCAGATGGAGCGCGCTGTCCGGTGTGGTGTCATTGAGCCAGGTTTCCGTGAAACACAGAGCAGCAGAGTGTGATAAATCCTTATTTGTCCGGGAAAGCAGAAGGATTTCGTCCGTTTTGTTGGGTAGAGAGTGGAGATTTGCCAGATGGATGCTAGGCAACGGCGTTCGAAATCCGCGCTTCCTGAGTCTAATGAGCGCACCAGCTTGCTTTCCCCGTTTGCGCTTTTTGAAGCGTTTGATCAGCGCCGCTGCTCCACCGACAACAAGGTTCAGTAAAACGTCCGAATAATTGAAATCCGGTAAAAGATTTTGTGGTGTGTTCTGCCGAATGTTCAGCAGTTCATCCCTGGTGAAACTGATTGTGTTTGACAAACAAAAAACAGGAAAAACGAACAAAAACAATACATACACTGGAGAGCCAAGCACTGAAGCAGCCGTCTGCGGCGCCATCAAGTCCAGAAATACAGAGGTGCAAATATTTAGTATAGTAAATATAGAAAATACTGCTACTTTTACATAGTGTAAATATAATCTATTACTATTTGCACTTATTGTAAATAGCGTATCGCTAAGAAAATATGCTATTTTTACTTAGTGTAAATAGCATCCATTGCTATTTGCACATAGTGTAAATAGCATCCATTGGTATTTGCACAAAGTGTAAATAGTATTTATCACTATTTGCACTTAGTGTAAATAGCATCTATCACTATTTGTACTTAGTGTAAATAGCATCTATTGCTATTTACAGTACACTTAATATAAATAGCCACTGCCTAAACTTATATAGGAAACTTACATTATGTAAGGGATAATGTACATCTAGCCGGTTGTTATCGCAGAATATCCCCCGACATGGTGATCAGGACCCCGACACGCAGCGTCCATTTACCTGGATGAGTATGTGTTATCAGATGTTACTGGTTGTCATTGAGGGATAACATACCTCGAAATTTCGTGACTGACTAATCAGTATAAAGTATTCCACAGTGCTCTGTAAATCCAGCCGGTTATCGCAGAATAATCCCAGACAGGGTGATCAGGGCCCCGACCTGAAGCGGAGGGGTCTTGTATCACCTTGAAGGTGGTTATTCAGCGATAACAACCAGCTGGAAGTACATTATCCTGCTAATTACATAGCTACCGTGCATTAAAGGATTTTAAATGCACAATGTGGAGGACAAGAACCACCTGACCAGACACCTGAAATGTAACCCCCCCCCCGCCCGTTTTTATACTACAGTTATGGACAATTTTTCACATTGAAAACAGTAAAAAAAAAAAAAAATTGAATTTTTCTAAATTATTTTTCAATTAATGCAGTATTTCAGATTAAAATAATCTCCTTTCACACTGCATATTGGTCCTGGGAAATTGCCGGAGTGCCTTCTATGTGAAACGCAAACATGTCCTGGGACTGATTCCGGGATCAATCCCGGGTTGGGGACATAGTGATATCGTCGTGATCAGTTCCAATATGAACAGTCTACCCCTGTGTGAAAAAAAGCCAGAACCAATGCCGTAAAGCAAAGGTCACTAACAGAAGCCGTCCCATACGGACCCAGACCTACATCCAAAATGGAAGGTGATGATATGATTTTAAACCTGACAGGGCGCTTCTATTTAAACCGGTGCAGCTTTTGTAGTCTTTACGGTAGGGGTAGTGAAAAACCATAGGCCAATTGCATGCGAGTTAAGCCATCCCACGTGATACCAATCAGCCAATCGAGCCTGTGCATTCCAGGCGGTAAACATTGCAACTCTACAGTGCAGACAGATGAGAGCGTTAGAGGCAAGTTATACATGAAAAGATGGTTGAAAGAAAAAGAAAGATAGCGATACATGTAGAAAACAAAGAGAGAGAAACAGGCGAGCGAGACGGAGAAAGGGACAGATACAGACGAGTGAGATGGAGAAAGCTAAGAAAAAGACGAGTGAGATGGAGAAAGGGAGAGATACAGACAAGTGAGACAGAGAAAGGGAGAGAAACAGGTGAGTGAGACGGAGAAAGTTGAGAGAAGAAGAGTGAGACGGAGAAAGAGAGATACAGATGAGTGAGAAGGAGAAAGGGAGAGATACAGACGAGTGAGACGGAGAAAGTTGAGAAAAAGACGAGTGAGAAGGAGTAAGGGATAGAAAAATAAGGACCAAATGGCGCTCTCCAAAAAAAGAAAAGTGGACAGTGAAAATAGAGCATTTAATCCGGAATGGATAGACACATTTCTGTTTATACTTCCCACTGGGAGCACTAAACCAGTGTATCTCATATGTTCAGAAACCTTGGCACAAAGTGCCAATGTGAAACGCCATTATGAGACAAAACATAAAGGTTATGAACATTTACATTTACATTTAATCATTTAGCAGACGCTTTTATCCAAAGCAACTTACAAATGAGAACAATAGAAGCAATCAGATCAACGAGAGAACAACAACAGTATACAAGTGCCATGACAAGTCTCAGTTAGTCTAGCACAGAACCCGTAGCTATGTTTTTTTTTTTTTTTTTTGAACAAACATACCCACTCAAATCTGAAGTGAGATCACAAAAAATAAGTCGTCTCAGAGCCCAATATGACCAGTCAACCAAGATCCTGAGCCACACATTCACTGCCCAACAACGTGCTCATAAGCGTTCTCTCAGAGTTGCTTGGATTTTGGGTCAACACAAAAAGCAATTTACTGATGGGGGGTTGTCAAAAAATGCACGAGTGTTGTAGCCGAAACACTACTTGAAGGAAAACAAAAACAAGAGCTTTGTGATAAAATAAAGCAAATACCCATGTCAGCATCATCTGCCACAAAGAAAAGTGAAATATTAACTCAGGATGTTCTGACCCAGCTAGATGAAGCCGTGCATAAGGCATCATGTGTAGAATTAGCTGTGGATGAGTCCACTGACATGTGGCAATGCTCAGTTGTTAGTGTATGTCAGGTTTTTCAACATAGACCAGAAAGCATTCTGTGAAGACCTGTTAGGTGTCACTCCCCTTCAGACCAGTAAAAGAGGAGAAAACATCTACCTGGCCATAAAAGAGATGTTAACAAAGAGAGGAATAGAGCCAAAACAAGTGGTTTCAATAACCACAGACAGAGCCCCTGCTATGATAGGGGGAGCTGTAGCAAGACTGAAAAAGGACAATCCTGAGCTCATAGCTTACCATTGCATCATTCATCAATCTGTCCTCTGTGCATCCCTGTCAGATGAGCATGCTGAGGTGATAAATACATTGATGAAAATGATCAAGTTTCTCAGGGCATCCTCTTCCTGCTTAGGGAATTCCTCAGAGAAGTTGACGCCAGTGCTGATGATCTTTTGCTGCACAACAAAGTGAGATGTTCAGCAAAGGCAGGGTATTAGCATGTTTTGGGCCATCGGGAGGGAACTAGCATCTTTTTTGGCTGAGCAAATAAATCAGAAGGCAACACAGTTTCCTCTCTTTTTAGAAAATGAGAAACAGATGGATAATGTGGCCTTTTTGGCTGATACCACTTCACATCTGAATGAACTGAATTTGAGGCTACAGGGCAAGGACAATTCAATTTGTGAACTGATGACAGCTATCATCTCCTTTCAGGGGTAACTTAAGGTGTTCAAGGAAGACCTGCAGGGAGTCTGTGCACACTTCCCAACAGTGCAGGAACAGGTTCAGGGACAGAGAGATGTATCTTCTTTTGTTGACTTTACTGAGAAGCTGATTGTAAAACTTCAGCAACCGTTTTGACAGCTTCAGATTTGGAGAACAGCTCACCATGTTCATTCAGAACCCATTTCTCACCACAGATGTCAGTGGGTTCTCAAATGAAGTCACACAGCACTTTAAATGGGTAAATGCTGGGCCTCTCCAGATGCAATTGGTTGATGTCCAAGCAGATGTGGCCCTGAAAGAGCAGTTTGTAAGAACTGACCCTTCCACTTTCTGGCTTCAAATGGTCCCTGAGACAGCTTTCCCAGGTATAAGTGGTGTGTTGAAATTAATTGTCTGTAAAATTGGTTGAGCCTGTTGAGTCAAGATGTAAAACAGCAAAGGGAATTCAAGCTTTTCCTCCATTTATTTTATTTTTCTGAAGTTAAGCACTTTATTTGAACACACAATTTTCACATTTTATTTATTTTATCTTATTTTGAAATGCAGCCGTACATTTATTTATTTAATGAGAGAACATTATATATATATATATATATATATATACTGTATATATATATATATATATATATATATATATATATATATATATATATATATATATATATATATATATATTTCACTCTTTGTTATATTGCAGCCATTTGCTAAAATCAAGTTCATTTTTTTCCTCATTAATGTACACAAAGCACCCCATATTGACAGAAAAACACAGAATTGTTGACATTTTATTTATTAACCCTCTGGAGTCTAAGGGTATTTTTGGGGCCTGGAGAAGTTTTGTCATGCCCTGACATTTGTGCTTTTTTCAGTTTCTTATAAATATCTAAATGGCTAAAGTCTAATCTCACTGTAATCAGCACAAACTAGGCTATAATAATATGTGAACAGCATGTATGTACATGATTGTGTTTTTGAGAAAAAAAAATGTTATGCGTGGTTAGTGAAAAAACTAAAAATGTTAAATCACTTGAATAAGGCAATAAAACACATACAGAAAATTGGTTCCCAGGAATTTTGAGAACTGGAGCTTGTAGCCTAGAATTTTTTTTTTCTAAATGATGTGAAAATCATCTTGTTTACTCACTTACAGAAAACAATATATTGATTTAAATTTTCTAAGACACTTTTTGTTGGTAAAAGTCATATGCGAGTAGGCGTCAACTATCATGAATTCACACCTGAGAAGACAAAGGCCTGCATAATGAGCTGCATAATGAGCCATTCAGTCAGCTGTGTCACTGAGAGGGATGAGTTACAAGAAAGAATGTGAGGACAAAATAAATGTATATAATTTTATGTTTGTAGTTTATTTAGAATATATTTAATTATCCCACAACATAATTTAATATTCACTTGTGAGTGCAGTTAAACAGTTTATTAGGAAAAATCAAAGCTGACTTTCAAACTGAATTTTTTGCATCATTACTCCAGTCACACAATCCTTCAGAAATCCTTTTAAACAATCTTATTTTCTACAAAAAAAACATTTATTGTTATTATTATCATCATCATCATTATTATTATTATTATTATTATTATTAATGTTGAAAAGAGCTGAGAATATTTTTTTTAGTTTTTTTAGGGGGGATAAATTGAAAGAACAGCAATGATTGTTACATTCGTTACAGTTACATTTATTGTTACATTTATATTATTTACATCAAGCTTTTGAATGGTATAATAGTGTATATTGTTATTGAAACTTCATAATATTTCACTTGATTATACATTTAGTCAGGAATTATAGTTTGGAAAAAGTCTTTGGAAAAAGTCTAACTAGTAAAATGTTTACACGTTATGTGAAAACTAGTACAAGTATATAAATCAATAAAAAGAGACTTACTCATGTTTATGATCTCTGCTGAATAAAGTGCTTCATTCTTTTTTCTGAGGAAATCCAAATCTCAAATCCTCAACCACATCACATCTTTTTGGGGTGAATTATGTCTTATTCCTCTCATCGCGAAGCAAACAGTACAATAATAAAAACTTGAAGAACAGTCTCGCTGCGTTGTCTTCTGTTGTGTGTGGGCGTATTCAAAAGCCGCGCGCTTCAGTGAAACATTTGAATCTCAAAAGCGCGCTCGGCGCGGGGGCGTGGTCGCATTAGAAGATAATGAAGGCAGACGTGGAAAACGGACATCGCGTTGTTTTCATATGGATTACTTTATCACAGAATATTTGTTTTCAGCAGCACTTGTTTAGTTTAAAAGTAGACATATCAGGCTTTCTACAGATATCTCTCTCATGTCTCTTCGTTGAGTATTCACTGAGTTACAGTTCATTTTAATGACGCATTTGTATCTGAAGATCAGCGCAGACAAAGGCTGCAGACAGCACTCCTTGTTTGTTATCTTTATTTTATAAGTGCACAAAGTTTTGTTGTTATTATGTCTGTATAAAAAAAAAAGTAGACCCTTTACAGATTCGATTGATGTATTGCACTTATCTGTACGATCAAAACTGAAAGTGTAATTTAAGTTCTTTTCGGGGTTATCAGGAGAAAATACCCCAAAACGCGTATACGCGTTAATCGACTCCAGAGGGTTAAAAAAGAAAAACTTAAATATCACATGGTCCTAAGTATTCAGACCCTTTGCTGTGACACTCATAAATTTAACTCAGGTGATGTCCATTTCTTCTGATCATACTTGAGATGGTTCTACACCTACATTTGAGTCCAGCTGTGTTTGATTATACTGATTGGACTTGATTAGGAAAGCCACACACCTGTCTATATAAGACCTTACAGCTCACAGTGCATGTCAGAGCAAATGAGAATCATGAGATCAAATGAACTGCCTAAAGAGCTCAGAGACAGAACTGTGGCAAGGCACAGATCTGGCCAAGGTTACAAAAAAATTTCTGCTGCATTTAAGGTTCCTAAGAGCACAGTGGCCTCCATAATCCTTAAATGGAAGATGTTTGGGATGACCAGAACCCTTCCTAGAGCTGGCCGTCCGGCCAAACTGAGCTATCGGGGAGAAGAGCCTTGGTAAGAGAGGTAAAGAATAACCCAAAGATCACTGTGGCTGAGCTCCAGAGATGCAGTCGGGAGATGGGAGAAAGTTGTAGAAAGTCAACCATCACTGCAGCCCTCCACCAGTCAGGGCTTTATGGCAGAGTGGCCCGACGGAAGCCTCTGCTCAGTGCAAGACACATGAAAAAACACCTGAAGGACTCCAAGATGGTGAGAAATAAGATTCTCTGGTCTGATGAGACCAAGATAGAACTTTTTGGCCTTAATTCTAAATGGTATGTGTGGAGAAAACCGGGCACTGCTCCACCTGTCACCTGTCCAATACAGTCCCAACAGTGAAGCATGGTGGTGGCAGCATCATGCTGTGGGGGTGTTTTTCAGCTGCAGGGACAGGATGACTGGTTGCAATCGAGGGAAAGATGAATGCGGCCAAGTACAGGGATATCCTGGACAAAAACCTTCTCCAGAGTGCTCATGACCTCAGACTGGGCCGAAGGTTTACCTTCCAACAAGACAATGACCCTAAGCACACAGCTAAAATAACGAAGGAGTGGCTTCACAACAACTCCGTGACTGTTCTAGAATGGCCCAGCCAGAGCCCTGACTTAAACCCAATTGAGCATCTCTGGAGAGACCTGAAAATGGCTGTCCACCAACGTTTACCATCCAACCTGACAGAACGGTAGTTGCTCGCATTTCAGCCTGTCTGAGTGACATTTCTAGCTGGATGAATGACCATCACCTTCAGCTCAACCTTACTAAGACTGAACTGCTGGTGGTTCCAGCTAACCCATCGTTTCATCACAACTTCTCTATACAGCTGGGTTCGTCAACCATAACTCCTTCCAGGACAGCCAGAAACCTAGGAGTTGTGATGGATCATCAGTTAAGCTTCACAGACCATATTGCTACAACGACCCCGTTCCTGCAGATTTGCCTTATACAACATTAGGAAGATTAGACCCTTCCTGTCAGAGCAAGCCACCCAACTTCTTGTCCAAGCTCTTGTTCTCTCCAGACTGGACTATTGTAATGCTCTTCTGGCGGGCCTTCCTGCATGTACTATCAAGCCTCTACAACTGATCCAGAATGCAGCAGCGAGGGTTGTCTTCAATGAGCCAAAAACAGCTCATGTGACTCCTCTCCTCATCAGGTTACACTGGCTACCAGTAGCCGCTCGTATCAAATTCAAGGTACTGATGCTTGCCTACAAGACGACCACTGGCACGGCACCAACATACCTAAACTCACTAGTTCAGTCTTATGCGCCCTCCAGAAGATTTGCGCTCTGCAAGTGAACGACGTCTTGTGGTGCCATCCCAAAGAGGTCCAAAATCACTCTCACGGACTTTTTCCTGGACTGCTCCCCAGCTGGTGGAATGACCTCCCGATCTCAATTCGAACAGCTGAGTCTTTACTCATTTTTAAAAAACATCTAAAGACTCATCTTTTTTGCCTGCACTTAACCAACCTAATACTAGTACTTACCTTTTCTTTTTCTTGTCTATCATATTCAAAAAAAAAAAAAAAAAAAAAAAAAACCCTGGCTACGTGTTCTGTATTAGACTAACTGAGACTTGTCATAGCACTTGTATACCGTTGTTGTTCTCTCGTTGATCTGATTGTTTCTACTGTTCTCATTTGTAAGTCGCTTTGGATAAAAGCGTCTGCTAACACACTCATACAGGTCATATTTTGAAACTGCAAGGAGGAATGGCAGAGGATCCCCAAATCCAGGTGTGAAAAACTTGCTGCATCTTTCCCAAAAAGACTCATGGGTGTATTAGATCAAAAGGGTGCTTCTACTAAATACTGAGCAAAGGGTCTGAATACTTAGGACCATGTGATATTTCAGTTTTTTCTTTTTTAATAAATCTGCAAAAATGTCAACAATTGTGTTTTTTCTGTCAATCTGGGGTGCTGTGTGTACATTAATGAGGAAAAAAAATTAACTTATATGATTTTAGCAAATGGCTGCAATATAACAAAGAGTGAAAAAATTAAGAGGGTCTGAATACTTTCTGTACCCACTGTGTGTGTGTATATATATATATATATATATATATATATATATATATATATATATATATATATATATATATATATATATATATATATCTACAGTCATACATACATGTAGGGATATGCCGGTATCAAATTTTCCTGTTGCGATTAATTGCTAATGCTTTTATTATGGTATACAGTATCACAGTGGTCATAATACAGTATAATAGGTTAAATAACTTTTTTCTTATAACAAAAATAACTGAACATTTAAATACAATAAAGCAATACAGAAAAATATATAAAGTTAAAAGTTTTACACTGATTAAAGTGCAAAAGAACTATTAAAAACCCATAGGTATCACTTTACAATAAAACCTTCATTAGTTAACCTTCGTTAATGCATTAACATTCACAATGAGCAATAGCTAAATTTGCTACAGAAGTTATTAATCTTTGTTAAAAAATACAAGTCTTAGTTCATGTTAGCTCATTAAATAACACAGTTGCAACTTTCGATTTTAACAACGTGTTATTAAATATCAAAATACCTAAGATGAATGAATGTTCAGAAGAATTTTTCATTGGCAGTTTATGTTAACTAATGAATTAACTAATGTTAACTAATAACAATAAAGAATCAAAACACTTTCAAACCATATCTAGGGCATGTTGTAGTCCCAGGGCTCTCAAAATTTCAAAATCAAAAAAAACAATTCGTTCATACATACAAAATATTAAAGTAGCCCAAAATGAATTTAAGTAGCCCGAATAAAAAATAAAAAAAGACATTGGCTGAACTTCACTGTGGACAAATGAGCATGATTAAAAACTTCAGTGATTGCTTTTTTTCTTCAAATAACAAGTCAAGAGTATAGGGGTGCAACGGATCACAAAACCCACGGCTTGAATAATATTGCATTATCATATCAGATTTTGAATAACAGAAGAGATCATTTTGCAGATGAGCAAAAAAAAATATGGTTCTTTATTATTTAAATAAAATAATTCTTCTTTGATACCACAGGAAAAACTAGTAGCATAGGGATGTAACGATTCACTCAACTCACGATACGATGCGATGCGATACTATTCACAATGCTGATTTCACAATACACAATTTTCTCACAATTTTTGTTTTTAACAAAATGAGATTTAAGACAAATTATAAATGAAAAGGTGTCCTTTTATTATTTCTCCAACAAAATGCTGCACATTTCTTTGTGGAATTGAATTATTTCAAATATTAAAACTAACTTTAAATTTTTTTAACAAATCCCAAATCAAATAATCGAGTAAAATAAATCTTTTCATATAAACAAACTAAGGCTTTGGGTGTGTTTTTTCCATTTACAATCAGAGGCAACCACTGCATTTTAATCATGATCCAAACAAAGATGCTAAATACATTTTATTTAGATTGCAATTTTGAAGCAAAAACAGAATGGTCTGATTTTAGCTTTGTGAATGAGACGCAAATGTCCCTCTCTGACAGCAGGTGCCACTAATGGAACAGCAGATATTTATAGGCTGCTGCCCCTTTAAGACCAAATGCACGGCTTCAATAACAATGATGCACTTGAGATTTGTTTCACCACTGTTTACATTCACTTAAGACATAACCGACTGTGTTTACGAGAATACTTGCCGATACAGTTATTTTGAGATAATTTTATGTGTGTGTGTTCCTTCAGATGCAAGAATATGTGAAAGAGGAATCAATTGTGTACACACATTGTCTGAAACGCGTCTCTCTGTGCACGTTTTAAATGAGTGCGCGCAGCTCAGAGTGCACCTGAATGGTTTAAAACACTCGAATGTTTAAATCAGTAAGACTTAGAAACATGTGCAAACGATCAACTATGATCCGTTTTACCCCTACAAGCTAGTGAACAATGCAATTCAAGTTATGACTTTTATATCACTGTTCAAGGTAGCCCTTCGGGCAGGGCGGTGATACATTTTTGTAGCCCGAATGGAAAACACAATAGCCCCGGGATGTCGGGCTAATGATTTTGCTAGCCCTGAGGCCAGATTAAAATGAAAAAGAAATGTTTGAAAATAAATAGCCTATTAAGTCTGAATATTTAAGTATTTGGCGCTGTGATGAACACTATAGCGAATACACAAATCTGAATGGCTATTTAAAATTATTTAAATATGTTTTAGAAAGTAGCAGCTGCTTTATTTATGGGGTTTCCAGGGTAAGGGATTCATTTTCTGCAGTTTAGCGCCATCTGCTGTCAGAGAGTGAATGTGCTTTCAGTCAGCTCGTCTCTCAGGAGTTCCCCCATGTGCTTCTCATGTGTGCTTGTTTACATCAGAGCGCACACGGATCTTTCAAGCAGCACACAGAGGTGTTGTGCATTTTGACCAGTTGATGGAAATAGTATTCTTAAAATGCATTCCAAATTCTGAATAATTTGTAAAATATAATTATTCACAGTATTTAGAAGTTTCCACGATAACAATATCGTGCATAATCGCATTACTGAATACCTGCACATGTCTACATAGATGTATATGTTGAGTTCTATATTACATGACAATAAATATTGTCAACAGTTTTTGAATTTTACTGAAGTCATTTGATTTGACAGTCAGGTATTGATTACATGCAGATGCTGATACAACTACTAGGCTACTTAAATATATATCACACTAACTAGGTAGACATTATGATCTTCTGGACCTTTGCTTCAAGAAATTTTCTCTAACTGGACCGCTTTAATTTTAGTTGAATACCCCTACCGTAAAGGATGTGTCGTAGTTATGATGCACGATATTGTACGCCTTTTTTACCGGGTGTATTGAAGGCAGATCAATGTTAGTGAAGAAAAAATTTGTGCAAACTGGTATGAAGCAGAGATCAGGGAGCTCCTCACTATCTACGCTGAAGTTGAGATCATTTGCCAGCTTAGTGAAATGGTACGTGTCACATTACACGTCACATCGTAATGACACGTGTCTTTACGGGATGTGTATGAACGCACACAGAGATTCCAGGTGTGTGTGAGTGGGTGTGTCTGTTTTGCACTCTTGATGTTTTAGAGTTTCTCCCCTTCATTGGTGAGTACTTTTTTTTCTGCATTGTGGCTGATTTGTAGACTGTGCACCCAAAAATTCTCTGAATTGTTGTGCTGTTGTCCATTTCCCATTCATGTCCTATGATTGGTCATTTTTGACCAAAGACTAAAGAGTGTGACTATTTTTTTTATGACCACTTTGACTGTTTCTTCTTTTTATGTGTTAACATTCTAAGTGACAGAAAAGTCATTAAGTTCTGTAAAATGTGATTTTGAAAAATTAAAAACGTAAACTTCTCCAGTCAGAAATGACCGAAGAGCACAGAAGGGTTAATGCATGGCAAGCCATTGATTATCCCACTTATTCCATAGTCATTTACCAGCATTGACAACTTAAAGCTGTTCATGATGTTAGCAGTGCAATATTTAACCGGAAGGGTAAAAATTACGGTTATTTTCATCAGTTACGGCTTGTTAGCTTTAGCATTCTGCTTGCTTCAAATCAGGTACAGAGATGAAATAGTGTGGTAAGACCACATTTATTTGAATAAATTATAGCATTTATTTAAATTAATTATCAATCCATCGAGAGAGAGAGAGAGAGAGAGAGAGAGAGAGAGTTGTGTGTGTGAATTACCTGTGTCTGTGCACCTCTCTCTACAAACAAGGAAGCTGTTTAGTTACTTCGATTTTACCTCGTTGCTGAGGAAGATAATGTAGCTATCTAGTATCTATGCTATTTTGTTAATAAAAGTTGCGAGGCAGCACTGACAATAAGTTTGTGTGTGCGCAGCGCAATCTGCAATCTCTGACCTCTCTCCCTCTCTCTGGGCCTCATTCATTAAACTTGCGTAAATACGTACAGAGAGTAAATTGTGCTTAAAACAGACCTCCCTGAAAACTCTCCTCCAGATTCACAAACTCTTCGTAAACATCAGATTTGATAGTTAAATGTATATGTTAATGAATTCCAAACATTTGTAAATGGGATGAGCGTGTGTGCTCATTCATAATTACCATAATCCCCCCATGTATTCCTACTGACAACTATATATGGGTACCATATTATGAAACGAAAATAAGGATTTCAACATATCCTCTCAAAAGGGAATGAAAAAAAAAATAAAAAATTCAGATGCAGAAATCGAAGTTTTGTTATCGGAAGTGCATTTCAAGTGTACATAGTGGAGTATCATGTCCTAAAAAAGGTAGCTTAGCAGCACATTACAGATGCTGTTAATGCAGTTTCATGTAAAAAAATAAAAATAAATAAAAAATAAAAAAATCCTCATTCTCTGCACGTCTCTAAAAATATGACTTTTCTGCAGCGCTCTGTCTACCAAATCTAGCAATGCACCATATCAGTCATAGGAAATGTTTATTGTTATGCCTCATTCTGGCCATTTTATAGAAATCCATTTCCATCTTTTTGGTACATCTACTGGTACATCCCTAACAAAGGTAAATAATTATTTGATAAAAGTGTTAAATTTGCAGATTATATTAGGCCTACTGCCGTCATAATAATAGTAAAAAGGAAAACACAGTTTACTGTGTATAATTACTGTATATTATTTTATCAAAATGCTGCATGATACATACGTTATTATATACGGTATATAAACCTATATAAACATGCAGCACCATCAATGAGCAAAACGTTCAATGATTTACAACCCATTTATGTGGGGCTGGGAGCAGGTGTAAATGTTTTCTGTACCAACTATAGACTGTAAAAAAACATGGGCATAGTGTCTGTGATATCACCCGTAGGTTTCTGAAGAGCATTTTTGAAGCCTAAAGTGGGCGGAGTGGGCCATTGCATCTTGGCAGAACGTCACTTAGGGATAATCGAAAATGGGCAAAGAGGTGGGATGTGGGTAGAGCTAGTTGCTGAAACCATGCCCGCCTAGCCTGACGGTGGTGACAGCAGCGGCAATCCACCTGTCACTCAAGTGGCCACGCCCATTAGTATGCAGAGATGTAAGACTTGCTATAATTTAAATGGATGAGTTATAAAAGAATTCACCCCCTCACAGTTTTTATGAAGGGCAAAATTAGCTATATGAACCAAAACCACTTTTGGTACCAGGCTGTAAACATATACTTTTCTGCTGTAAATTTGGGCATTTTAACATGGGGGGTCTATGGGGTTGACTCCCTTTTGGAGCCAGTCTCCAGCTGCCATTGGATGAATTGCAGTTTAAATCACTTCCGTGTTGGTTTCAAGAGAGAGACCAGAAGGTTGCCGCTTGGTACCAGCTAACATTTGTAAAATACGAACACTTTCTTGAATCCCAAAATTTAAGTCAGAATAGCATTACGAATGATTTACACAAAAATTAGTTCTGCTTGTGTTTCATGAATGAGGCCCACTGTTTTTATGTGTGAATGATGTGTGTGTGTGTGTGCATCAATTAAAGTAGTGCATTGATATAGAACAGTGATTAAACTGACTTGGAACTAACCTGTGCAGTAAACAGTATTATACTACGGTGCTGTTGAATGCTCGAATTTGATTGGCTGACGAACATTCTAAGGTGTGCAGTTATTTTCAGGGAAACTCACAGCGAACGTAGATCCAGGCAGCTCTGGACTGCATTACATGTCCATATCACTTGCGCCAAATGATTTCTGTTATTTCAAATGTCTTACAACAAGTGCAATAACCAAAACCCACAAGAACACAGGCCAGAAAAATAAATATAGCAAGCAATATGATAAAAACAACAGATCATTTTCATGTTTTGCCACATAATTACGTTTTATTATGTAGGTAAAGCACATACTCTATCTCTCCTGCTCTCTCTCCGTCACAACCACACATACATAATTTACAGTAGAGAAACATACACACGCTAATGCTGTTATCACTACTCTGTCGATTTTATTTAAGAGCTACATGATATTTCTCAAAAGCGAGGTCAAAACGGCACTGTTCTTAAAGAAAATGAACTTAAAGTTTCACTGTTAGTAGAGACGCTGCTGCCGAACAATTTTGAGAGACAGACTCAGAGAGGTAATATATTCTCCCTCTCTCTCTCTCTCTCTCTCTCTGTCTGTCTAATAACTTCTAAGCTGTTCATTAATGTCTAAAAAAAAACTTACGAATTACCAAGCCTCCATTTCTAGGTCTAAAATGATGTTTTGGAATTAGCAACAAAGGCATTGGATGAGATGCGGAAGAAATTAATCCTACTCACAATAGCGTTTTAAGTACAAAAAAACGGACGAATGCCTTGAAATATGCCATCTGATTAATGTCTTGAGGTGTAGAAACTGTAGTATAAGTGGAATAATTGACTCCAGGCCGTTAAATTATTAGAAATTTACTTAAAGCATACCTTCCAGCCAATCAGAATTGAGTATTCAGACAGACCATGAAATAAAAATAAAATATACAACCCAAAAGGAATGTGAAAGGGGTTGTTACTATAAACAGTAATCTGATGAAACTTGATTTCCTACTGGTAAAATTCCATAGTAAAAATGCAGATAAAATATAGTAAAAATAAGAATTAATAAATAATCAGAGCTTTGGTGATAAAATGGACAATACAGCAGTGCATTTGAAGACAGACAAATCTGTCATCATGAAATTGGAATTATTTTATTCACTACATTATTTAATTTCATTGGTTTGTTTGTTTTGTTTGAGGCTAAGGGCAAATTTAACCAACCCCATTTACCTTGTTTAAAGCTTTAATTTTAATAAATTTTAATGAGCATTTTAGCTTTACAGATTAACATTTATCATAGTCTCTCTTCCTTCTTCCTGCAGAGTGTCCCCAGGAAATTGTCCAGATAAATGAAGATGGAAAAAACAGGGTGACCTGCAAGGTTGAGAGGTCAAACCATGATGGGCGTATCCACTGGTTTCATGGAACAGTCAATCTAACGAGCCAATCAACCCAGGACATAAAGTCTGCTGCTGATGGATCATATACAGTGGTTAGTTCTCTCAGTGTCAGTTTAAACTGGAAAACGTTTAACTGTTCTTACTGGGTACCTCAAATTGAGCAATATATAACAAGCAAGAACATTGTTATGGAATATAATACACAGTCTAAGACAAAGTCTTTCAGCAGTGACAGTTGCAGTGGTCTGGTCTTCTGTTTGTGTCTCCTTTGGACTCTCATTCAGCAATAATGGAAATAATGGTAGCAATAACTCCAAAAAGCTCATTTTGAACTTCAATTCAGATTAACAAACACATTAACACACCACTCAAATCTACACATCAAAGAAACCTATCTCATGCCGAAGACTGCTTAGTCACAATGAGGTAATCAGGAGGAAGTAGGATACACAGGCCTATTATTCCTACACACCAAAAGAACTGACAGTAAAATTAAAATGTCCAGAAAACCAACCTTTGTGCTAGATCTCAAAGAAAGATCAATGAACACCACCTTGCCCAAACTTCTCTCCTTGCCCCCACCTCTTCCCTCTCACTCTTCTCCCCCACTAGGCTCAAGAAGGCCTATACCACATGATTATCTTGTGAATCTGTTGTTTTTCTCCTTTCATGTTTGGTATCATTTTAAAGGATTAGTTCACTTTCAAATAAAAATTTCCTGATAATTTACTTACCCCCATGTCATCCAAGATGTTTACGTCTTTCTTTCTTCAGTTGAAAAGAAATTAAGTTTTTTGATGGAAACATTCTAGGATTATTTTCCTTATAGTGGAATTCAACGGCTAACTTGTTTCATTTGTTCATCCCGGCCACTAGGGGACACCAGTAGCACACCTCCATTTTGAATAAAAAAAGGAAACTGTAGAGTAAGAAGTAGTTCAGCTCAAAGCCACTTAGGGTTGCCACCTTCACCAAGGCAAAATAAGGGACACCCATTCATGACCCAACCCCCCCCCCCTACCCACCCACCCAAAACAAACAAACAAGGACAAATACTCAGTGAGTAACTCATAGTTCAACAATAAACAATGAGAAAACATGCTCCAGTATGTAAACTTGCAACAGACCACATTAATATTGTTGTTTTAAATTTGATTATTTATAATTATTCATTATTATTAGTCTTTTTTGACAGTTCTGCAGCTGTTACCTGAATGGGATGAATTTTTGGGTATGGTTCACCCAAAGATGAAAATTATGTAATAATTTACCCAGGTTGTTCTAAACCTATATAAAATTATTTCTTTTGTTGAACACAAAAGAGGATACTTTGAATAATGTGGGTAACTAAACAGATGCAGGTCCTCAGTAACTTCCACAGTACAGAAAAATACTATTAGAGTCATTGGGGAACAGAAACTATTTGGATACTCACATTCTTAAAAGTATCTTCTTTTATGTTCAACAGAAGAAATAAATTATTACAGGTTTGGGACAACTTATGGGTGTGTAAGCGATAACAACATTTTCATTTTTAGGTGAACTATCCCTTTAAGTCCACCGTGAACGACTGGAATGCCTCTCTGCAAACTGTGCGTTCATCAATAGGTACAGGACAGACCCATGGGTAACTTTCCCATTCAGCCCTACATCTGGAGAGTCTTGTGTTCAGAGGGCTAACGTGAGCTCCTCGATGTTTTAAACCACGCAGGTTTGTTTACCGCATGCTGCGCTCGTGTGAAAGGGCTTTAACGGAGCGTGTTCTGGAGACTCCATCGCTATGGAAATAAAGACACCAAAATCACGCGCAAATGAGCTTCTCTAATACTTCTTATGAAATTGATTTCATTATAATTGCTATTAGTATTATAAACAATGCAAAATACTTATTTGTTTATTCAAATATGTGTTTCCCTTTGTAAAATACGGGACAAATCGCGTTATTTTAAGTTATTTTCCGTATTTTAAGGGACGGGTGGCAACCCTAATGGCCACTAGAAGGCAACCCTGCAACCTTTAGCCAAAAAATGTGTAATGGCTAATGCTAATGCTTCTGGTTTCCCTGTACATGGCAAAGGAGTAGTGGTGGGCACAGCGAGGCTTTGTGAAACACTTAAACAGTCGAACCAAATGTTCCAATCCTTTGAAACAATTCGAAACCCGTATCTATGGTGACACCTAGTGGTCATTTTCAAATATTGCTCTGAAACAGTATTGACAATGAATCAGTTAAGCGAACTGACAAATTATGACATATATAATAATAATATCAATCCACCAAATCAGTTGGGGCAGTGGATAGTGTGCTTGAGTGGCATGTCAGAGCCTGTCACCTTAGGTTCAAATTCTGGGTGAAGCATGCATGTAATTATAATAAGCATTTAAAAGTTGTGTTTTTATCGTTCTGTTGTAACATCTCTGTGACAATTGAATGAACTCTTTGTGAATAAATGTTATTTTGGTCATGAAAATTGAACATTAATAAAAGACATCAAGCCACAACGTCTGACATTTTTTACATATAAAGATTTATATTTAAAAACATTTGTTCTGCTTTTTTAACTCCACTTTTATACTTTGTGAGAGTTAGGTTGAGACAGATGTGCGATTGTGTGGTTTGTTCCTGACTCAGCAGATTTGGCAGGTAGGCTATACCCGTCTCGAAACACTTGTGAAACGTAGTCACGTTCAGAGCAGTGTTTCGAAACATCTGCGCGATCGGGATCTCGGCACCATGTTGAAACGTCAGTTTCGCGTCAGCCATGCCTAGAAAGGAGAACAGATGCCATTTTGTTTTAATGGATGTCAATGGAGGAGAGGCTTCACTATGCGGAATTAACTACTTTCTAGAAGAAACAGCTTAGGGCTTGCATAGACTAGTCAAATAGTCGAGTGATCGACTACTTCAACCACTAGTCGGCGCTGTCGGAAACAATTGACTACTCGAACATACATAAACCATAAAGCATGCACAGAGTTTGCAAGTACGACGTGAAGTTTAAGGATTACAATATTGCGTGTAGCTTTCTATGACTTTATGTTGCATGTAAAATGAAAATATGCAATGTAATAATTAGGGGTGTGCCCGAAGCCAAATACCTTATTCGGAATGGCACGGATAATGCCTTCAAAAACAAATAACATACAAGGAATAATTCTGCCTGAATATTCGGCTGAGGCAGGCACAGTCTGGTGTTTACTAGATAACAGCTGAGCCAGGGGATCAGTGCGATATTATACACAGACCTCCAAAATCACGCAATAATGAGTGTCTGAAGTGAATGAATGTAAACTTTATGAATGAAAAGAGCGCAAATCAAACACTGCACTGCTATAAACATAATATTTTATTCAAACCGTTGTTCATACATTATACCAAGATACCACTGCTGCAAAATACTACTTACATTAGTTGTACAGCTTGAATAAAATGTTAACATATATAATTAAATGTATAATAAACATAGGCCTTTTAATCTTTTATTTTTCTCTCGAGACATTTAATACAGTATTTGCCTGTCGTGATTACATTCAATGTTGTCTGCAGCCACCTGCTGGATTTACCAGGTCTCAACCATCACAACACACTTCAGGTCATTTAAATAGCGGAGTAGTGGACCGCAAAAGACAAAAAAACTAGTCAATGACGCAGGGAAATACCCAGAATTATATGCAACCAACCATATATTCTTCAAAGACAACATGAAGAAATCATAAATGTGGAGGAAGATAGCGTTTGTCATCGGTTTTTCGGGTAAGAATGTCGTCTAATTTTCAATCTGAGGTAAAATGTTCAGTGACAGTCCTTAGAAACGTTAAGAAATAAGCATACCTATAAAAAATATGTGGCTTTTTTGTTTTTATTGAGCAAACAAATCAATATTACAGCATTAAAAAATTTGAAATTGCTTACAATAATACAAAACAATTGATGAATGGCAATCTAGAATGCTATTCTAGACTAAATTATAACGTTCTTTTCATTAATTAACGTTCAAAACTCAACTATTATCAATTAAAATAATATATGTAAAATAATAATAATAATAAATGAAGTCAAATCTCATTCATCTTGCTGCTCAGAACTTGATTCAATATTGTTCTCCAGCATATAGAATGTGCGCGTCCGGTGTGCGATACCTCGAGTTGTCCTACATGTGGTGCGACGCGACGCTGCTTCTCGTCCGGTGTGCGACCGCCTTAACACGGCATACTTGTTCAGAGATAACTATGAAAAAAAGAGTAACCATACGACGTTCCATCTGGTTTTATCCGAATGCATATACGAATAATTTTGTGATTGTTACAGATACAAATACAGATACAAATACTGGTTGTTACACAAAAATTTAAATATGTAATGTCATAATTATAAAGTTTTGACAGTTTACATACAGTATGTAATCATTGCATTAGGCTGAATTAATAAGCATTTATTGATAAGAACTTCATGTATTTTCATTTACAGTAGCATGAATCGAGTAATCGAGTAACTTGAGTATTTTTTAAATAAGAAATCGACTAGCAGAAATCAGTAGTCATGCAACCCCTAAAACAGCTTATGATTTAATGAATCGTCAGCCTATCTGATAATCTCCAGCGTGTTTTACACTAAGCAATATTTTTGGATTGAACTATGTTTACAGTTTATGTTACTATAATACTTTGTTACAGTACTTAAATATTTTTGGGAGTATCTGTATTTTACTTGAGTTTTCATATTTCAGCCAACTTTTACTTTTACTCCACTGCATTTCCTAATTAAAATGTAAACTTTTACTCCGATACATTTCATTACTTACTACAAAATAGACAGAAATCAGAAGAGCACGGACTACAGGAAAGCAGGTTTGACGAATAAGTGGTCTGGCATCTGCAAGTTAGAATCCAAAAAACACCTTTGCTCATGTGCAAACAAGTGTTCGCACAACCCCGAATGATTCCCACTCAAGTTGAGTCAGTGGTGTGCGATACAGCATCATCTGTGATAATATGTTAAGTGTTGTTGTAATGATGTGCGATATTATTAAGTATATCACCAAATCACACAGCGTGCACACACATGATTTATTAGTCTATTAAAACTCAAAATTCCAGGAATTCTAAATTGTAGACGACAAAAATGCTTCTGTATGCCTTTTTTATGGTTATATAATTTAATATAGTTAACTTAATCTATATCACACAAAGAGTACTGTGTTTCTGCAAATAACAGCATGAACACATTTAATAATCATTTTATACGAGTTCAGTAAAACAATAAGTGACTTACATTTTAGACATAATATTGCTTGTTTTTGCTCGATTTTGCCAACGAAAATAGTTCCAAACAAAGATCACAGCACTGCTTTGCGTCTCTAAGCAATGGACGGTGTTTACTAATTGAATGAATCAGCTTTCTGAACGACTCGGTTGAATAAATGATTCAGTGATTCACTCATTAACACAGTCAAATACTTTGTTTCTGAATGAATCAGCTGTTTGAATGAATCAGTTGAATCTCAATGACTCACTCATTAACAGTCACATGTTGCCACCTATTGGCGGTTTTAATTTAAAATTTCGACTATTTTGTTCATGTTTTAAATTATTTCAAATATCAGTATTCAACGTTTTATGTTAAAAACAAAACATTATTTATCCATCTGTAACTGCAGGTTAAATGCATTTATGTCCCCTCTGAGATACATAAACTGTAAATACACCTAAATGCTTTTTCAGATGCAAATTCCAGAAATGTTTTCTTATTTTGGAATAAAAGACACCAAGTACAGATGAAATGCTTCTTATTCTTATCCAAAAATACAAAATGGATAAAAAGAGTTAAAACTGAACAAAATCTTGCTATAATGTGATTGGTTATTAAGGCACACGTGATCCAAGTTGACCGGTACGCTTTCTCAAATAGTAAGTAATACAGACCCTCTCAACTCCCTATAGTAAGACAATCTCAAACCATGAGTTTGTTGCTCTATATTTCATAGATATATATATTTCAAGATTTTGTGAAGTTTATTGTTTGGAAAAGGTTGCTTATTCAAGTGTTTTGTGTGCTATGTTTGTTTTATTTGTAAAAGAAAGTTAATGAGTTGTTTTCTTTTGTAGAGGATTTTATGTTATACATAAACTTACACTGCCTTGTGGAGTGCCCAACTTTGGAGCTTGCTTGGGTGCAGTATTGTAGCGGCCCAAGGACTTTATTCAAAGGTCTCCAGACCTATACCAATACCTCTATTACATTTCATTACTTAATCAACTCTACCATCAATGGATAATATGGCTCATTCTATTGACTGCTCTCTTTACCAAACAAAATCTTTCATCAATGTCTTTGTTAGACATCTCATACTCATACGCCTACATAAATATTTTTGACATTGACTATTTCCTTTGTGATTGTTTTATTTGATGGGTGTTTACTTGCTTTGTGTTTATGGTAAATTGTATTATGTAAGTAATTCAATATATGTTTGAAAAATATTTTTGTTGCCATTTTGTTTATTCATGCATTCTTGACCCAAACTTAAACACAATATCCAGCAGTGTATGTAGCAAAATTGATTCCCCTTCATTCTCCTGTAGAAGGCACAGTTTAAAATAGCTAGGACAGTTACTCTTTCCTGAAATCATTATGACTAGAAGATTATGTGGAGGATGATGTTACCTCAAATCTATGGCCAGGAAAGAGCAAACCGAAAGATCCTGGATGAATGGAGCAGTAGGCACATCGTCAGAGAATTTTTGTCAAGAGCAAGCAATAAGCAGCCATCTTAAAGGTATTAGTCAACCTACACCCTCTGACTAAAATCAGACTAGGGAGTTTCTGATCCATGTAAATGCTTATTGAAAGACTCAAATGTAACATCAGATCTCTGATGAATAAATAAGTATGGGATATTCAAAATAATCAAATATCCAAATTAATACATAACCAATATTTGTGATCAGTTTCTTAATTTGAGTTAGTGTAAGGCCTTGTTTACACTGCAGGTCTTGATACCCAATTCTGATTTGTTGCCTATATCCGAATTTTTTTTTTTTTTTTTTTTTATTGGGAGACCAATATTTTCTTCTGAACAGACATGTTCGCTATCATATAATATAAGATTTATTCATATATAAATATCGGAATGGATTACTTCTACAAAAACTCTGTATTTATGAGGCTTGAAAATACCGATTATCTAGACTCTAAATGGATTAACAAAAAATTATGAGAAAATACATGAAAAATACATGAAAAATACATTCTTTTGTATTCTAAAGACAGACAAAGGTATTTTAGGTTTGGAATGACATGAGGGCAAGTAAATATTTTCCTTTAAGAAAGGAAAACCAAGAATGATGACTCTCCAAATCAGACAACTCCAAAGTTGGTTTGAGTTCTGCAATGAAAAACACAAACATCAATGGTTTTCATGAAATGAGCACATAATCACACTTTTGTTGCATCAAAATGTGAAGTAAACAGGCAGGAGACAACAGAACCATTTATTTTCTAAAAATAACTTACATCAATCTCAAAAGAATGATGCTCTCCTATGTCTCTGGCTTTCAACATCTACAAAAACAAAAAAACAAACATTCTTTTACTCTTAGTAAAAAAAAGAAAAAAAATTGATAACATGGAATTATGAAGTTTACTTGCCTTAAACTGTCTTTCAGTCTCTTCCAATGAAAATAGCCTCCTCCTCACACAAGCAGGCTTCTGTGTCCTTAACTCCAAAGTTGGTTTGAGTTCTGCAATGAAAAACACAGACATCAATGAAATATGAGCACGTAATCACACTGTTGTTGCATCAAAATGTGAAGTTAACAGACAGGACTCAACAGAAACTTTTTTTTTTTTTTTTAAATAACTCACATCAGTCTCAAAAGAATTAAGTTATCTTATGTCTCTGACTTTCAACATCTACAAAAACAAACATTCCTTTAGTCTTAGTAAAAAAAAAAAAAAAAAAAAAAAACAATAACATGATGGAATTATGAAGTTTACTTGCCTTAAAACCGTCTATTCCCGCTATTCTGAAGAAGCTGAGAAAATCGCCTCCTCACAAAAGCAGGCTTCTTTGTAGTTAACTCCCGGCGCAGGCACAATTAAGACACAAGCTCAACAAGTCTGAAATATTACATGCAAAACATTACTTTTAACAATTACCACTTCAACAGTCTCAAAATAATTATGCTAGTCTTTATTACATAACGCAGTTTCCTTTACGAAACTACATTCAGTTAAACCACAAAAAATAAGATAACAAATTAACATGAAAATGTGTTAATAACCGTCTATAAACACCTCAAGAAGTGCAGATATTGCAAATTCTTATGTAAATATGACAAGACACTCACGGACGTGATATTAGAAGTATCTCTTCCATTCAGTAAAAGAGGCCTAAAGACCTCCGTTTCTGAGGCAAAAACCGCGTCCGCATATTTTTCAATATAAGCTATTTTATTTCCGCCTTCCATGAAACCTCAAAACACTCCCAGACATAAACAATGAATGATAACTTTACATTTTTAATCTTTACTTACCATAATGTCTTTAACTCGCTTCTCGCACGCTGAGAAAATGGTGGCTTCTCGCACTGGCGTCATCCGATTTTAACGTGACGTGCATGCTCTCTTTCACGTCCCCATTCCCAACCCAGCACTGCTGGGTTATGATCAAGACCAATTTTCAACCCAGCAGTATCAACCCAGCATTTGGGTTGAAAAAAATAACTCAGTGTTTTTTAGAGTGTAGTTAACTTTAGTTAATATATTAACCTAGTTAATTTCAACATTTACTAATATATTATTAAGAACAAAAGTTGTGCCTGTGGACATTTAATGGATCAGACCTAACATAAACTAACAAAGAATAGTTGTTGTTTTTTAAAAGTATCAAAGATACTTGGCTGTATGTCACATCACTTTCAAATTTTTTTCACTTTCATATATATATGTTTTTGACAAATTCACGACATTAAATGTGTTGTTAACATTATAAGATACAGTAAAGATCTTAAGTCAAGTTTAAAACAGTTTATGTTAATTATTGCTGTATTAATGAAACCATCTATGACTGAACCTATAGCCGAGTCATTGCCAGAAGTGGCCTGGACTCTTTAGCCAGACTCGGGCCGGTTACGATGAACAGGAATCGGGCCAGTGCTTAACAGCCGCATCACAAACACATGCGCGAGAGGCTAGATAACACTCGCCGATGCTGAGTCTGAGCCAAGGGCCAGCCGAGCTCGGGCCGATTACTACATGCTATCTGGGATATAAACTAAAGCATTCGTGTATGAAAAACAATCAAATGTATAAATAACTTAAGTGTGTTCATTACAAATAAATTGATTATTAAAACTAAAAAAGCAGTTCAATGAAGTGCAGTGAGTGATTAGCTCAAAATAGCCTGTGCGAATTTACACTCATTTTGCCAGCACGGGTCACATATGACGTCATTAAACCGTGGAGAACTACCAAATTGTCGCAGTTTTAATGATGTACAGAATGCAATGCCTCAGAAAATCCAATCTGCCTGTTTACATGACAGTCGCATTGGCACATATCTGATTTATATCCGATTTATTTCCACATATGAATCATGAAACAAACCTATCTTGAAATATCCGAATGCATGCATTTTTTTCCCAATTACACTGTCATAGAACAGATCCGATCTGTGTCACATATGAGCAAAAGATCGGAATTGTGTCACATTTAACTGGCAGTGTAAACGAGGCCTAAATTTAAAGCAGATGGGAGTTTTACTAACGCAAAAATATTCTGAGGGCAGAAAAGAAAATGATTGGTTTACAGATTCAACCAATGAAATTGAAGCAGGGGTCAAGCAATTTGGACATGTGGAGGGAATATTTCAGACAGATACATTATTGACGCTTCGTGGGAGGCATTTATTGCAAGGTAAGTGAATATACCATATATTTTATGAAAACAATCAAACATCTTTAACGTTTACTAAAGATGAACAGAACAAACAATCATTGACTAAATATCATATCGTATGGGTTATCATATCATAACGTATGGGGGGGGTAAATAAATGCCTTCTGTAGCAAATCGATGTACAGTCGTGGACAAAAGTTTTGAGAATTACATAAATATTAGTTTTCAAAAAGTTTGCTGCTAAACTGCTTTTAGATCTTTGTTTCAGTTGTTTCTGTGATGTACTGAAATATAATTACAAGCACTTCATACGTTTCAAAGGCTTTTATCGACAATTACATGACATTTATGCAAAGAGTCCTTTTTCAGGACCTCTGCAATTCGACTGGGCATGCTCTCAATCAACTTCTGGGCCAAATCCTGACTGATAGCAACCCATTCTTTCATAATAACTTCTTGGAGTTTGTCAGAATTAGTGGGTTTTTGTTTGTCCACCCGCCTCTTGAGGATTGACCACAAGTTCTCAATGGGATTAGGATCTGGGGAGTTTTTCCAGGCCATGGACCCAAATTTCAACATTCTGGTCCCCCCACTTGAGCCACTTAGTTATCACTTTTGCCTTATGGCACGGTGCTCCATCGTGCTGGAAAATGCATTGTTCTTCACCAAACTGTTGTTGGGGGTTGTTGGAAAAAGTTGCTGTTGGAGGGTGTTTTGGTACCATTCTTTATTCATGGCTGTGTTTTTGGGCAGAATTGTGAGTAAGCCCACTCCCTTGGATGAGAAGCAACCCCACACATGAATGGTGTCAGGATGCTTTACTGTTGGCATGACACAGTACTGATGGTAGCGCTCACCTTTTCTTCTCCGGACAAGCCTTTTTCCAGATGCCCCAAACAATCGGAAAGGGGCTTCATCTGAGAATATGACTTTGCCCCAGTCCTCAGAAGTCCATTCACTATACTTTCTGCAGAAGATCAATCTGTCCCTGATGTTTTTTTTGGAGAGAAGTGGCTTCTTTGCTGCCCTTCTTGACACCAGGCCATCTTCCAAAAGTCTTCGCCTCACTGTGCGTGCAGATGCACTCACACCTGCCTGCTGCCATTCCTGAACAAGCTCTGCACTGGTGGCACTCCGATCCCGCAGCTGAATCCTCTTTAGGAGACGATCCTGGCGCTTGCTGGACTTTCTTGGACGCCCTGAAGCCTTCTTTACAAGAATTGAACCTCTTTCCTTGAAGTTCTTGATGAACCTATAAATTGTTGATTTAGGTGCATTCTTAGTAGCCACAATATCCTTGCCTGTGAAGCCATTTTTATGCAACGCAACGATGGCTGCACGCGTTTCTTTGCAGATCACCATGGTTAACAATGGAAGAACAATGATTTCAAGCATCACCCTCCTTTTAACATGTCAAGTCTGCCATTCTAACCCAATCAGCCTGACATAATGATCTCCAGCCTTGTGCTCGTCAACATTCTCACCTGAGTTAACAAGATGATTACTGAAATGATCTCAGCAGGTCCTTTAATGACAGCAATGAAATGCATCCAGTGGAAAGGTTTTTTTGGGATTAAGTTAATTTTCATGGCAAAGAAGGACTATGCAATTCATCTGATCACTCTTCATAACATTCTGGAGTATATGCAAATTGCTATTATAAAAACTTAAGCAGCAACTTTTCCAATTTCCAATATTTATGTAATTCTCAAAACTTTTGGCCACGACTGTATTTTTGTAAGGAATCCATATTTAAAACGTTATAACCACTTTTCAGTAGTTTGCACTAACTGTTGTATGCGGAAGCCTTTCCAGGCAGATAACATAGGACATGCGTAGTGCATGCACTGGTGAAAAGTGACGAACACGGATGCAGAGAGGAGAGAACAAAACAAAACCGAGGTCATGAATTAGAAGTACAAATGAGGATTTGTAAAGAAAAATGTTGGAGGATTTTGATATAAGCCAAGAGGAGACTGGTTTTCCTTTACTAAAGTAAGGAAACTTTGCTTCCTTTGCTCTTGTAAAAAAAAACGTTGGTTTTCACAAGACTAGCATATTCTCAGCGGCGCATTCACTACACCGACATCCTGCGTCATCCACCTGGAACGGCTTCCACTTTGAAAAGTTATATACACCAAAGTCCCTATAAGGCAAGTAATGTCATTCGGTGGCCATCTTTGAAATGCCTCTCTGGCATGCAAGTGCAGCTCCTATCTCTTTGAATGGGGAACATCAAATTCTCAAGATTAAATTTCATATTTGAAATGACCAATGAAAACAACAGTCTCATAAATGTTGTTTCTTTTCTTCAAATAGCATTAAAAAAACTTATTTTTTCACGATAGAAAAACAGTGTGCATTCGCAGTTCTGAGCGCAGGTCTCAGAATGTTGACTGTTTATTTATACAACCGGGACTTCTAACGGTAGCTGCAGTGAAGTGCTGACTTTAAAGATTGGCTATGTTACTCAGAAGGCAGGGCTTCGTTTATGTTACTCAGGAGGTGGGTTCAACCATATTGAGTGTTACATTTTTCCCCATTCAAAACTCACTGGTGAATCCACGTAGCCCTATCGTCCTGTTCACAAGCAGTTAAATCTCTGTAAATGGCCAGTCATATATCTCAGTAAACATCTGTAAATTACCGTGCATTAATATATTTTAAATGCTAACTGGCTTTTTACATAAAAATGCGTCATATGCACTCATAAAAACTGTAAAGAAAGCCACAAACACAGCAAAGTATCAACAAAACAATTTTATTTATCAGCAAATGCAGGACTGCAAACATTTAACTGGGCTGCAGATATTCAACAAAGCAACAGAATTGCATGGACATTTAACTAACCATTTGGATTGAGAAAAATATTTAAAAAAACAGACTCTTCAAGTAAATCATTAAACTGATTAAACAATGAAATATTTAAAAAAAACAAACAAACAAAAAAAAAAACGACAACAACAACAAAAAAAATATTCTAATCAAAAACAAACAATAACGAATACACTTGCGATGGACACTGCAAAGTCAGGGCAGTGATTACCGCTCCAGTCTCAGGACTCAAGGATTCAAAGCATTTATTGTCATATGCCCAGTGAGGAAAACAAGTTTCCCTGAGCAATGTAATTTTTACTTTGCTGTCCACAGTGAATGCCAAGACCAGTGCAAAACTATACACACATATACACAAACTATACACTATACAGACTATACACACATGCATACAATGTAAGAAACAATAAAAACTATGGTGCAGTAGTGGGAATATAGACTATGAAAAATAGAAATATAGACTATGTATATCTATATATACAAGTATAGCATAGGAATATAGAATGTGAAAAATAGAAATATAGACTATGTATATATATATATATATATATACACATATATATACACATGTGCAAATGTACAGTATTAACTTATGTGCAAAAAACAATAGCACAGTAACGTGCAAATTGAGTGCAACTACTGTACATTATAACAATAGCAAGCAGTAACAGATGTGCAAATTGAGATTATATTATCCTTAATATTAATGTTACGTATGACAGAAACAGGATGTAAATGCAAGGCGTCTTTATTGAACACAGTGCAAGAGCCAGACAAGGAAACAGAGTCACAGGGAACACAGGCGGCAGGACACAAGGCTGGTGGAGTGGTGACGCAGGGACTTCGGTGGGCAACAGATGGTGGTGCTCAGTCCCGTGATGATCCCTCGAATCCCGGTGCGTGCAATCCTCGTGATGATGCTAGGAATTCCAGTGCAGAGTGAAGATCCAGGAATTACCGACGACGACAAGGAGACTCAGGCAGGGACTAACGAACACAGGAACAGGTACGGGAGCACACCAGGGAGAACAACGATCTGACAACATGAAACACAGGTTACTGAACTTATAAAGGGAACAAACAATTGAGCCCAGCTGGCGCTGCTGATCATCGCTGATCAGTGACCACGCCCACAGACACACACACACACAACAGCACGCTAGACGAGAGAGAGAGAACAAATCCATGAACCGTGACAATTAAAGGCTACATGAGTAATATTAACAAAAATACAATGGTAGGAATTACAGCAATAACATTACAAATGTTCAAATGAGATGAAAAAAATTGGACCGACTGTTCTCTGAGATAGATATGTCCACTAGCTAGCTACCTGTTTAAGAGTCTAATAGCTGAGGGGAAGAAGGAGTTCCTTAATCTGGAAGTCCTGCAATTTACACTCCTATACCTCCGTCCTCAGGGTAGGAGTGTGAACAGTCTGTGTTGGGGGTGGGTTGGGTCTTTAATGATGGATGCAGTTCTTCTGTGGACTTTGTGATGGTAAATGGCCTGCAGAGAGGGCAGTGGAGTCTTGATGATGTTCTCAGCAGTCTTCACTCTCTGCAGACATTTGTAGTGTTGCCATATCACGCAGTGATGCAGCTGGTCAAGACACTCTCAACTACACAGCTGTAGAAGTTGTTGAGGATCTGAGGTGACATGCCAAACTTTCTCAGACTCCTCAGGAAATATAGCCACTGTTGTGCCTTCTTAACCAGCTGGGTGGTGTTGAGTGTCCAGGTGAGGTCCTCGCTGATGTGGACCCCCAGGTATTTAAAGCTGCTAACCCTCTCCACTTCAAGCTCTCGGATAAACAGTGGCTGGTGAGTTTTCCTCTTTTTCCTCAAGTCCACTATCATCTCCTTTGTCTTATCCGTGTTGAGAGTAAGATTGTTTTCCTCACACCATGTCACAAGACTGGCCACCTCCCTCCTTTAGGCTGCTTCATCTCCGCCAGTGATCCGTCCTATCACTGCAGTGTCATCAGTGAACTTCAGTATGATGTTGTCCTGGTGGGAGGCAACACAGTCATGTGTGAACAGTGTGTAGAGGATGGGACTGAGAACACTGGGGTGTTTGTTATGACAGTGTCTGAGGTCCTATTTCCAATCCTAACAGACTGCAGTATGCCAGTCAGGAAGTCTAGGAGCCAGTCACAAAGTGTGGGGTGTAGTCCAAGTACAAGCAGTTTTTGGGTGAGTTTGTGAGAGATGACCGTATTGAAGGCGGAGCAATAGTCAATAAAGAACATCCTGATATAAGTGTCCTTATCTTCCAAGTGAGAAAGGGAAATATGGAGGGCAGCAGCAATGGCGTCTGAGGTGGACCTGTTGGGCCAATATGCGTACTGCAGTGGGTCCAATATGTCCGGCATACTACTCTGAATGTGAGTCAGCACCACTCTCTCAAAACACTTCATGATGATTGGAGTGAGTGCTACTGGCCTGTAGTCGTTCAGGCAGGTCGGGGGGCTTTTCTTGGAAAGGGGGACAATGTTTGCGGTCTTGAAGTAGGTGGGGACTATGCTCTGACTGAGGGAGAGGTTGAAGATGGAAGTGAGTACATCAGCCAGCTCCGTAGCAAAAGCTTTGAGGGCCCGTCCAGGGATGTTGTCTGGCCCTGTTGAAGTCATCCGGTAGGCTGTCTGAGAAGCTGATAGTAGTGCTCATGGTGGTCCTGTAGTCTGTGATGTGCTGCATGTGTTGCCACATCCACCTGGCGTAAGCATTAGAGTAGAAAATGTCCAGGTTCTCTCCATACTGTCTCTTGGCCTCTGTAATGTCTTTTCTTAGTCTGTACTTAGTAGCTCTGTACTCTGTCTCGTTGCCTGATGTAAATGCAAGTGATCGAGCACGCAGCATATGGCGTACCTGACTGTTTATCCAGGGCTTTTATCTCAGACAGTCACACACACATATTCTACAACTGTAATTGCCATCTTTTCACTCTGAGGAAAACTGAAGGACTCATACACAACTATTATAAAAGGTGAAAAAAATTAACTGATGCTCTAGAAGGTGGGTGGGTGGGTGTAAATTTTGAACAGGATGATGATGATGATGATGAGTAAATCATATTTGTTTTAGAACTGCCCTTCAGAAGCTACATAAAATACTTATTTTTATTATACTTAGACTATATAAGTAGATTACCCTGATCATCCAATTCAAATAGCTTACACCCTGGGTCTCTTAATGCATTGTGTTGCTTTCTTGAGCATCAGTAAATGTGTTTACCTTTTGTAATAGTTATGTATTAATTGTCCTTAGTGTGAAAAGATGGATCTGAAATCATAGTCACTGCTGGAAAGGGTTCAAATCTGCAAAAGATGCTGGAAAACCTGATAATGTGCAGGACCTTGGGGATTTTTCTGAAGAAAAACGGGCAGTTGAACTGCTCAGGATAAACAATGGACTCATGAAACACTATCACAAAACAAACATGAACCACTATTCCTTATTTTTTAAATCAGCTATAATTGTGACTTGCAGACTAAACATAAACATCTGTTAAATTAAATAGCTTCATCAGGGCAGTCTTAAATAATAATAAATAAACATATTATTTTGTTTAATAACATTATGCATATTCTGCAGTGTGATGTAAACTTTTGACCACAACCGTATGTGTGTGAAACAGTGAGTACAGCAGGCTAATTTCAGTGAAATACCAATACCCCATCATCCTGTGCCATGTCCTTTCTATTTTTTTTTTTTTTTTTTTTGTGGAAACTGTCACTGGTGGTTCTGTCACATTTCCACAGTCCTTTTCACTCCTGTGAAAAAATAAAATATAATAAAACACATTTTCTCTAAATACATTATACAGTTTTTATTGCTTAAGCACGCGCTACAATGATGAAACATAACATGATAATACAAATGTAATGATAACAGGCAACTATTTTGTTAGCTGAATTGTACAGCAATTCACAAGTTCTCATAAGTACGGTGACTGGAAGGGGACATATATGGTTCAATTAGTTTTGTCATGGCCATGAGTTTATTTTGTCGAGGTAACAATATCCTACATTTTTTTCCATCCCACAGTCTTGTAAATCTGTTAACTGATTGTGTCACTATTGACCACAACATTCTTTTGAATAGACTAGAAAACTTTTTTGGCATTAATGGAAGTGCATTAGCATGGTTTAAATCATACTTATATGACTGCCATCAATTTGTAGCAGTGAATGAAGAGGTATTATATATCGATCACAAGTGCAGTATGGTGTACCTCAAGGTTCAGTACTAGGGCCGTTATTCTTCTAGCTTTACATGTTACCCTTGGGAGATATCATCAGGAAACACCATATTAGCTTTTACTGTTATGCTGATGATACTCAGCTCTATATTTCTCCGTGGCCTGGTGAAACATACCAATTTGAAAAACTAGCAGAATGCACAATCGATATAAAAAACTGGATGACGAGTAATTTCTTACTGCTAAATTCTGAAAAGAAAAAAAACAAAAACGATGTTATTTACAGGACCTAAAAAGTCTGCACGTAATAACCTAGAACAATGTAAATGGCTCTGTCAATTCTTCGTCATCAGTTAGGAACCTAGGTGTGCTATTTGATAGCAATCTTTCCTTAGAAAGCATTGTTTATAGTATTTGTAAAACTGCATTTTTCCGTCTCAAAAATATATCTAAATTATGACCTATGCTCTCAATGTCAAATGCAGAAATGTTAATCCATGTGTTTATGACCTCAAGGTAAGTTTATTGTAATGCTTAATTGGCTGGTTGTTCTGCACACTTAAAAAAAAAAAAAAAAAAAAAAAAACTCCAGCTGGTCCAAAACGCAGCTGCTAGAGTTTTTACTAGAACCAGGAAGTATGACCATATTAGCCTGGTTCTGTCAACACTGCACTGGCTCCCTATTAAACATCATATAGATTTTAAAATCTTGCTTATTACTTATAAAACCCTGAATGGTTTAGCACCTCAGTATTTGAACAAACCCTAACCCTTACATTATAGTCCTCCATGTCCGCTGCGTTCTCAAAACTTTGGCAATTTGATAATACCTAGAATATCAAAATCAACTTTTCCTTTTTAGTGCCCAAATTCTGGAATAACCTACCTAACATTGTACATGAGGCAGACACACTCTGTCAGTTTAAATCTAGATTAAAGACCCATCTCTTTAACCTGGCTTACACATAACACACCAATACATTTCTAATATTCTGTTACGTCTTACAGGTCTAGGGGTTGGAATGTAACATAACAATATTAAGCATTTACAAAGAGCATTTACCCAAGCCCCCTGCCACCGCATAGCAACAACAACAAGAAGATCCCTGTTAAAAGGGTTTATTAACAGCTCAGGGAATGCAGGGAGTATACATAATTCTTGAACAAAGAAATATAAAATTAACAAAGGAAGCAAAAACTTCAGGAGCGGGAACAATGCCAAAACAACAAACAAAAGTGTTTCTATTCTGGGGGTTAGGATCTTTCTAAACCTGTCAAATGAAAATAAAATCAACAACAAAATTATACACTCACTCCCCATCTAATCCTCAAACCAGGAGAAAACCATGTACAGGACAAAAGAAAAAGGCACCCACCTCCCTACAGCTTCCAAAAGGGTAACAATCAAACAACAGAGAGTTAGTCAACAATACTTCCACTTAATGAAGATAACAGCTATACAGAACCCCAAAAGCCTTCAACAAACTGAGCTAGGCAGGGCTGGACAAAGGGCATGCTCTGGAGAGAAGTTCTCATCTTCTGGAGTTCCTGCTCAGCTTTTATACTGCTTCTCCTCAATTGGTAAGTAGGTGCAGCTGGAAAGGGCAATCAGCTACCTGCCCGAGGGGAAATAGTGGGAGGAGCCAGAGAAGCAGGAGACACACAGAGAGAGAGAGAAGACAAAAACCATACCACAATACAGATAACAATTGATTACACCACTGGACGTAACAATTCCAATCTGTTAAAGGATTTTTAGGCTGCATTAATTAGTTCAACCGGAACCGGGAACAATTCCCATAACACCCGATGTACTTGCTACATTATTAGAAGAATGGCATTTACGCTAATTTTAGTCTGTTTCTCTCTTATTCCGAGGTCACCGTAGCCACCAGATCCAGTCTGTATCCAGATCAGATGGTCACAGCAGTCACCAGGATCCAGTACGTATCCAACCCAGATGGTGGATCAGCACCAAGATAGGACCTCTACTGCCCCTAAAGTCAGCGGAGACCAGGATAACTAGATGAGCCCCAGATTCCCTGTAAAGACCTTGTCTCAGACGACCACCGAGACAAGACCACAGGAACCAGTTGAGTCCTCTGCACAATGTGACTTTGCTGCAGCATAGAATTAAACTGCTGGTTTCGTCTGGCCAGAGGAGAACTGGCCCCCAGACTGAGCCTGGTTTCTCCCAAGTTTTTTTCTCAATTCTGTCACCAATGGAGTTTTGGTTCCTTGCCGTTTTCGCATCTGACTTGCTTAGTTGGGGACACTTCATTTCCAGCGATATTGTTGACTTGATTGCACAGATACTATTTAAACTGAACTGAGCTGGATGATGAAATCACTGAATTTAATGACGAACTGCCTTTAACTGAAAAATTAGTGTTTACTATTGTAATTTTGCATTATTGACACACTATTTTCCTAATTAATGCTGTACAGTTGCTTTGACACAATCTGTGTTGTTAAAAGCGCTATATAAATAAAGATGACTTGACTTGATGTGTCTTTTTATTTAATTGTATATTATTATTATTATTATTATTATTATTATTATTATTAAACTGTAATATAATAATATTATAATATTATTATATTAACTGGTTAGGACTATATTTTTATATTTAGTGTTATATATGCTTATATGCTCTCAATTCGTGTATCGCTTTACCTAATTAACTTCTGTAGAATTATGCTAGTATTGCATAATTATGCTAGCGCATAGGAAAGTGCAAAAACTGTAAACGCTTGACAATTATGCCACTACAGTTTTGACTTTATGATTGTATTTACACTGGTATGTGATGATAAATTAGCATGTTGCATTTTCATTTACAAATGAAACTACGCAAATGATTCATTTATCGATGAAACACTATAGTATTTATAATTATAGTCTATTAATTAGCTGTATATATGTTAAATTCAACCTTTAAACTGCACTTCCAGTAAAGATTCACATAAGTCATATAGCATAATCAAAGCTTTATTGGCATGTCGAGCATTTGCAGTAGGTTATTATTTACAAAACTATTCAGAATGCTAAGTAAAGAGATTGAAATGAAGGGGGAAAAAATCATATACGTAGCAATGAATATAAAAATATAACCAATAATATTATTAATAATAATAATAGTATACAAATATTATGGAAAAAAGATGATAATTTCATGGACTGGATGGATAAAAATGTTTTCTTGTAGGCCTATTTTATTTTATGTGCTTTATGTATCATTTATTCATGATGAACTTCTTTTGAATGCTGTCTACATTGTGCGCAATACAGTCCGGTAGCCTAGGCTTATGGTTAAAATACTAATTTAATAATGTTATAATTTCTATAATAATTAACATTATAAATTCTTAATTTAAAATATTAATATTACAAACTATTAATAAATCCATCTCTGATAACCCCAGTTTGCTATAGTGAGGCAGGTTTGTTTACGCATTAAACTCTTGGCCACGAGAAGAATATGTCGTTCCATCAACATAGAATTTCGAGGCCACGACTTCACATCGTGTGGCCATGACATTAGGATGTTGTTACCTCAAAAAAGCAATCTCATGGGCATAACATTTTATCATGTTCCCAAGAGTTAATATGACGTGGCCACAACAAAATTGAGTGAACTAAAGATGTCCTCTCCTGGTCACCTTACATATGTACATAGGAAGGGGTAAAGAATAAGGATATTTGTCCTGCTGTCCTCGGGGATGGAGGTGAGAAAAGTGGCAATATATAGACTTACTCTGATGCTAATTGGTTGGATTATCTGAAAATTTTTCTCTCAAACTTTAAAATAAACTTTATTAAGAACAGGAAAAATTCTAAGCTAGTCAAAGTGCTATCTTGCAGATTTAGTAATTGAATAAAATATAAGATAACCTGGGTAATTGAATGGTATTCAAAAAATATTTCTGTGTGCAAATTACCTGATAGATCTTCTTTGATAGTTCTTTGAAGAGCAGTTTTCCAGAAGAATGGCAGCATTGGCTGTCTGACCTAAAACATCATAAAACAAAATACATTGTAGATTTCGGTAACACTTTACAATACGTGTGCACTAATAAGCATTAAAACAAAATTCGCACTTAAATACGTGTGCACTAATAAGCATTAATTCATGCTTAACTAATGCACAGATGATACTGAATTAATGTATAACTCATGATTATCTAAGCTATTCGTTAATGATTGCCACATTATCAACTAATAATGAGTCAGTCTGGTTAATATATTAGTTAATACATGAATTGTTATTAATTAAATATGTGATTATGGATTAATTCCCTAATAACTTATTTCTTTAACTAATAGTTTTAATTAACTTGTTAACTACCACAGTGAGGCAAAGCCTTGTATTTCAACTTCCAGGCAAAACAGGTAAAGTAATATGCATTAATACATGATTAATTACTGCATTATTTGTGCAAATTCATGTGTAAATTACTACAGTTATTAAATGATGATGTGCCTCAACAAGTAAAGTCACAACATAATGATATATTCACAAACCATCAGCTAATGATTAATTAATGACCATCACTAGAGTTTATAAAAGCCATTTATTAAACGCAGATTAAACACTTGTAAAGTGTGTACACTTGTAACACTTTACACATGTACAGTGCTTAAGAAACATGTTTCCATAACACATACATTAAAACAAATCATTAAAACATTTACAAAACATAAAATTAAATACTCCCCTTTCTATGACATCCATTAGCTTAAAAACAAAAAAAAAAAAACCTAGCTCATTAGCTGAGCTGTACTAAAGAGAAAAACTTAAATATAAAAGGGGAAAGATGATTGTTCTAAATTTTTATTAGTACAACAAAAGCAGTCATAACAGTAACAACACTGCTTAAAATGTTCTTAGAACTATGAGAAACGGGTATACTGTAAATGTAACAACTTTTTTCTAACAGGTTATTGTCCTGTTTCATGGACTATTTTAAATTCTGATTTACTAACACTAAGACCAAATGCATTCCTAAGTAACAACACTAAAATATACCGATGAACATTTACTTTTTCAGAATGTCCAGCAGACCACTGGCTTCTTTCATAGCTCTGATCTGACTTGCATTTGGCTCTAAGATGCATTGAGCCATACATTTTTCTGCAAATTTTAGCAGACTGTCCCCTTTTTTGAAACCAGCCCTCAGGATCTTGAATATGTCAGGGCTAACAGCAGCCAGCTCTGCAATTGGTGCTTGGTTCACAATGGTGTTGCGGTCCACCCCCACACTGTTATAGGCATCCGCCTTTGTTGAGCCACTTTTAATAAGCCGTAGGACTTTCTGGTACCGACAAACAGACTCCTCAGGTGTTTTTACTGGAATAAATGCATGAAAAAAAAAAACAGAAATGCAAATGAGGACAAATCATTCCATAGACAAAGCATGCTACCACTAATAACACTAATATATACAAATAAGGTACTTTTAAAGGGACAGTTCACCCAAAAATGCTGACTTTGTTTCTTCAGTAGAACACAAACGAAGATTTTTAACTCAAACCGTTGTAGTCTGTCAGTCATATAATACCAGTCAATAGGTACCCACAAAAAAACAAAAAAACACATGCACATACAAATCCAAATCAAACTTTGTGGCTCATGACGACACTTTGACACTCCTAATTGAAATTGTAGATAGAGTGTCAATGGTCCATTTGAGAGATAGGTGGTGGTAATGCGCTTCTAAGTCTGCTATACGCCTCAAAACAAGTAGAAGACAATAGGCGCATTCGACTTGAAGCGGCGCCGCAACCACCGATCAGTGTATGACATCAAAGTACCGCGAGAGAATTTGACAGCTGATGGTTTCATATGCTCATTATAATCACTCTCGCGGTACTTTGATGTCATACACCGATCGGTGGTTGCGGCGCCACTTCAAGTCGAATGCGCCTCATGACAACTCACGCCTGCTGACAGACAGAGACATTGCAATGTATCAGAGGTAAAAAAAAAACAAAACAAAACATATAAATACTGTTCAGTTTTTTCCACAGACTGATCGTTTTGTGTTATAAGACCTCAATGTATTGTCACAAGCCACAGGGTTTAATTTGGTTTTGTTTGTTTATGTTTTTTTGACTCTCAAAGCTCTGGGTTCCATTTACTGTCATTATATGACTGACAAACCGCAACAGTTTGAGTTAAAAATCTCTGTTTGTGTTCTACTGAAGAAACACAGTCACCTACATCTTGGATGCCCTGGGGGTAAGCAGATAAACATCAAATTTTCAATTTTGGTTGAACTATCCCTTTAAGTCCATAGCATTGGCTTGAAATCAACCTAACCTAAACTAGCTGTGGTCTCTGAATACATTAAGTGACAATGGTAACTTGTCATGTAGTACCTCTTTTGAAATCACAGGCCCGTGCTTTCTTTGATTTCTTCTTTTTTGGTTTCTTTTTATACTTCTTTCGTGAAGGCTCAGATGAATCAGAGCTTGAGTCAGAAGATGTTGTATCTTCAGATGACTCCATCTGGGATGCTGTATGATTCTGGGACTGTTCTGGAACTTCAGCTTTCAGTTTAAGGGCTGTGACAGACAAAATAGAATGTACAGATAATTATCTCTTCTTTGAGTCTTGAACTACAGCAATAAAACATACAGTAGTGTGTCTGTCTAATATATATCAATGAGTACATCTGAACCTAATCAATAAAAAAGCCATTGGATAGCTATGTTAAACATACAGGGTGTGCTGAGGATCGGATATTATGGATGGAGGACTCCAGTTGCATCCTGTGGAAGAACATTCTAACCAGAGCTACCTCTCTAAGTTTATGTCTATAGCGATTCATGCAGGTATGTGTTACTCTGCAGCAGTGATGACCCAAACAGGCTACAATACTACAAATATGAGCACTTCTTATAAGTGTAGGCTACTGTAGTAATTTGGGATAAGACAAAAAGGTGGTTTGGAAGATGAAGTATGTAATGTACATGCTCATTATATACTTTTTGTTTGTGCAAATTTTGAACAGAAAAGGTTACATTGTGCTGCTTTACAATTCAGAATGTATTCACAATGGATTTCTTGACAGCTTTCTGCTTTACAAGATGTTAAATGATCAACGCAGAGTAATTTAATGTTTTGATTTAGCTGTTGGACTCCGTATTGCCCCCATTTAATGCATCCAAACACAGGAAGTACATGTATTATTAACACGGAAATCAACCAAATGCAACTGTTTTTAAATAAACAACATACCAATTGGACAGTATGGGTTAATTATTTTTAATTTATATTTCAAGTGTTTGAGCAACCTTTCTTTTCTGTTGCACAATAATCAGTAATTCACAATTTGTGCCAAATGAGTGGAGGGGGTACTTACCATCTTCCAGTCTCTCTCTGAGAAAGTTTCTCTCTTCAGTCAAAGACTCCACTTTTTCCTCCAGAGCATGGATCTTCTCTTTCAGCATCTCAACTGTTTGTTTTGTTTTGGAAAGAGTTATATGGGCAGTTGGAGCCTCTTCTAAAAGACAAATAAAAAATAAAAAAAGAACTAAGTGTACAGGTGACTATGAAATATTTGAGTTAGAAATACAGTTTCTTTTTCAGGAAAGCATTGGGTAGAGAGCAGGATAGGCAAAGGACATTGCGACGGTAATCGAACACGGGTCGCCGTGAAGGCAGGTGTGCCATAAGTTGGTGCAGTAACCACTCAGCTATCTGTGCCAAAACAGTATTAAAAGTTTAATGCAGCCCCTACTATGACAGTTACAATATACTTTCTTTAATTTATTTCTACAATAGTAACATTTCCAGTGTTCAACACTTTATCCCAACTGTCGTGACATTTACACATAGACATTTATCATCACAACAAGGATATAGGGAAAAACAGTCTGACTACTAAACTAATCTACTAATCTTTATAGTGTTGTATACTACCAAGTAAATGCAATTACCAAGCTGCATTGTTTTAGATTTTGCTACACATTTTGGCCAATGTATGACGTATTAGGCATTGCTTACAAAATTATTTATTATTGTTTATTTCTAAGAAATGTCTTTCACTGTATGGGCAGATGTACAGTAATTGTTAGTTATGGGTGTATAATTCTACGTGTGTGCCTGCCCATTAAAAGAACTTTAATTGATTACAAAAACTGCCTACCGAGGACTTGATAGTTCTCCCAAAAATGAAAATTACCCATGATTTACTACTCATACTCAAGCCATTCTAGGTGACTAGATGGCTCTTCAAAGCTTTTTTATGGTAGTGAATGCGGGGCCCCAAGCTCAGAAAGTGCAAGTTTTGTCAGCAGTAAATGGGCCTGTGTTTGATTAAGTTGATGCAAATGTATGATGTGATGATGCTCTTGAATGAAAACAACAGATCTCTATGGAAAGATCAAATCATTTTTTTTCAAAACCACAATATATATGTTTGTTACTTTATCAACAAAAATGAATGATGTATTAACGTTTAAATAACGGCCAATGATGGTACTATCATTCATAATTCTGTTTACATGAACTAATGCATTCTATCTGCCAGCTGTCAATCACATCCTGTGGTACCTCAGTACAGACTTTATTTGCCACGACTAGGAATGATAAAGCTTGTGTGATAATATGCATAAATGTTTCACATCACTGGCAGAGGTTTCAACTATTTAATGAGATTTTTTTGTAATGAGTGTTTACATCCAAGCTTTGCTTGTGGCATAACCTTACACACACACACAAAAAAGAAAGATTTGCTTGTTTGCTGCATTTGTTGCATTCCCCTGCAGTTAGGCTCATCAATAGTGTGATATTACAATGCTGCCGTTTTTGCAACAGACCTATGTGGAGTCTGTTTATGATTGATGGATGCACTTTTCTGGGATTCAAACGTAGGGGTCCCCCATTCACTACCATTGTAAAGATTGGAAAAGCCAGGATATTTTACTATAACTTTTGCCTTTGTCTGAAAGAAGAAAGTCATATACACCTAGGATGGCTTGAGGATGAGTAAATCATGGGATAATTTTGTTTTAACCAACAAAGGATAATTAAGGCCACCCAAGATGTGTACAACTTTCTTTGTTGTGCTGAACAAAAATAAATAAATAATTTTAGAAGAGCATTAGCTCTTTGAGGTTCTTTCAGTAAAATTCAATGTGCACCAAAAAGCAATAAAATAAAATACACACACACCAAAGAGAAAAAGACATTCAAACAACTCCATTTGTGTAATTAATAAATCTGAAACAATTAATGTAAGAACTATTAAAACTACATTACACTGAATATGTTTGGTCATCCACATGCTTTTTGATTATAAAGAATGCTGATGTCTGTTAATACAAATATTTACAGTAAAAAGTAGTTATAATGTGAGCTGTTCTCACCTAAAACCATTTGGATTGCTTCAGAAAAATTTAACTCACTGACGTTTTGGTGCACATTCAAATGCACTGAAATGACCTTAGAGAGCTGTTTTCCTAAAAATCTTCATTTTAATTTAAAAAAAATAAAGAAAATCTTGGATGATGTGGGCAAGTAACTTGTGAGAGAATGTTTATTTTTGGTAAAACTATTCCTTAAGGTTAAGAAAGTACTGTAGGATTTATCTCTAATTGGTGCAATCAATGTTTAGTCCTGACATTACTCTAGATCAGTGGTTTTCATACTTGTTCCTGGGGACCCATAGTTCTGCAGGCCAAAATTTACAGACCTGATTCAGATCATCAGCTCATTAGAAAAGAGCTCCATGAACTCAAATGAGTGTCAGATAATGGAGAAAACCACCGCTCTAGATACCTACCTTGCACATCATTCTTCACCTCCTCCTGAGCTGGTTTGCGGACTGGAATCTCTGAGGAGTATAGAGAGTAGGATAAGGGGGTGGCAAAGATATACATACACATGTATAGCACTACAAAACAGTGAATCATTTTGTGATTTATTTGTTGTTAGAATAACCGTGGAAAGGAAGACATTACAATTAATAGGCCTAGCGTACAATGTTTTTATTAAACTGTGAACACATTAAATACAGATAAACACAGTTAAATACAGAATTGGTAAATATAAGGATGCATGTGCTTGTTATAGTGTCCACGTATGAGGGTGGAAAACTGACTTTTTTTCTCAGATTTTCAAGTTAATAGCTCACAATTCTGAATTTATTCAATTGTGACTTTTTATCATGCAATTCTGACTTTATAACAAGTTATCATCTCGCAATTTTTCAAAAATAAATTAATAAAAAAAAAAAAAGCAATCAATCGTGATAACTCACAGTTGCAAGTAAAAAATTGCGACTTTAGGCCTACGTCACACAATTCTAACTCGCAATTCTGAGAAAAAAGTTCCAAATTCTGGGAAATTAAATACTGTTACTTTTAATTATTATTATTATTATTATTTTTATTTAGTGGTGGAAACAATCTTCCATACGTTTTGTTGCAATAAAAGGCTAGCAGTACAAGTCGGCCTCTGCCACGTGCACGTAATGCTGAATGTTAAATTTACACACCTGGTAAAGCTTTAAAACTCACCATATACATCAGAACTATATTTAGATGGTATTTTGCGATTTATCCGCTTACTTCTTTTAGTACTTTGACTTTGCCATTGCTGTCACAGTGACGCCGCTGTATGCCTCCAGGTGCTCGCACGTTTCTTGCTGCGTGTGTTCTGTCAGATGACTCTGACTGTCATCCTCATCAGGAATCATTGGTTCCACTTCAATCACAGAGGCCTGGCGCTCCCCCCTAAACATAATGTGGAGCTCAGGTGGTTCTTGTACATCTTTGCTGTTGTCAAATGATGTAAATAATGTCAGAGTGGGTGCTATGCCATATATTTGAACTTTGTTTAAAATTCGCAAAATATTTACACCCCCCTTCATGTTCAGTTCGATTTGTATGGGTGTCCAGATGGTGGCCTGACTTGCTTTATTGTAGTTAAGTCAATTAAAAATATATAATATAATACAATATAACCAGTATTTTATGGAAAACATTTTTATCTTGTATTTTAGATTATCCTCTATTTTGTTAACAGTTATAAAACAAAATCTGCCATTATATGTTATCTACAAAAACTTAATTTGTCACCAATAAAATATTCAAGCAAACCTAACCCCTTATGTTTATTTAAAATTATAAATTCTAGCAGGAAACATGCTGTGAACGTTTATTTTTATCTGGCAACTGTAGTTTATACTCTAATATTTTAATTTTTACCATTTAACCACTATTCCTCTATTTTGTTAACAGTTAAAAAAACAAAATCTGCCATTATATGTTATATACAAAAACTTAATTTGTCACCAATAAAATATTCAAGCAAACCTAACCCCTTATGTTTATTTAAAATTATAAATTCTAGCAGGAAACATGCTGTGAACGTTTATTGGTAGATTTTCTGACTGAATAAGGAATCTGGCAACTGTCGTGACACCCATTATACTGTAATATTTTAATTTTTACCATTTTACCACTTATTGCCTAAAACCTAGCTAACGTTATTGCAAGGTTTCCAAAAGTCATGGAAACGGAGTCCTGTTTTTTTTCTTGTTAACTATACTTCCGCTACTGTTAACCCCGGAAATGCGTAAAGGGTCCACATGTTCGCGGCTTAATTGAGGTCAAGAAGTCAGTTTCTCACTGAGGTTTAGACGATTGGATTCATGTTTTGTGTAATACTTGTATTAATGCTTGTTGAAAAAAAATGAATCTAACGACAGAGCTGTTACTTCTGCTGATCGATAACCCAACTAAGAGGACCACCGCAAGACTCGTGAAATGGTTACAGAAAAAGAGACTTCTAGCAAGGAAGATGTCTTGTCAGATTTGTGGTCGTGGCATGAAAATGAAAAGACGCCACGATACATCAGACGGCTTTCACTGGTAGGTTGGTCTGCACATTTCTCGTGGCACAATTTTGTTTGACCTCTTAAATGCTATTTTATGTGAAGTACACAAGGTAACTTTGTCCAAGTGCTCTGCAACGGTCAGGCTGTCGCGTCTGTAGACATGGTGGAACATTACTGTCGTTGGCACCCTACTGTAGCAGTTTACCTACTGTGTAGACTGCAGTGAACTATTTTCCAATTTTACAAAAAATCGGCAGTTACGAAGAGAAGTAAAATTTTATTTCTTTTAATTGACCGTGTACTATTATTTCACTCTAATAAAACCATTGTTTGGGTCATATAACGTTCACACAGGAGATCACAAAAGGAGGTCGCATTTACTTTGAAAAATGTGAACGGCCTTGCAAAAAAAATCGTAATTTAACTTTTTCTCCGTCAACAAATTCGGAATTCTGAGCCATTAAGCCCTGCAGTGTGGAACGTAGCCGAAGTCAGTTTCTCACTGATGTTTTAGACAATTGGATTCATGTTTTTGTTTAAACTTGTATTAATGCTTGATGAAAAAAAAAAATGAATCTAACGACAGAGCTGTTACTTCTGCTGATCGATAAGCCAACTAAGAGGACCACCGTCAAAACTCGTGAAATGTTACAAGACCTTCTTACCAGCAAGGAAGATGTCAGAAAAAAGATTCTTGTCAGATTTGTGGCCGTGGCATGAAAATGAAAGATGCCACGATACATCAGACGGCTTTCCACTGGTAGGTTGGTCTGCACATTTCTCGTGGCACGATTTTGTTTGACCTCTTAAATGCTATTTTATGCGAAGTACACAAGGTAACTTTGTCCAAGTGCTCTGCAACGGTCAGGCTGTCGCGTCTGTAGACATGGTGGAACATTACTGTCGTTGGCAGCCTACTGTAGCAGTTACCTAACGTTACTGTAACAAAGACTGCAGTGAACTATTTTTCAATTTTACAAAAAAATCGGCAGTTACGAAGAGAAGTAAAATTTTATTTCTTTTAATTTTTAATGTAATATTATTTCACTCTAATAAAAACATTGTTTAAATCATATAAAATTGATGTATTACTTTAGAAACTAAAAACAAAACACATCTTATCTCCATTTCATATTTATTTTCATCATTACTATTGGCCACCCTTTACTTCTGTCTGGGGGTTGCAAAAAAGTAATATTTCACCAAAAAGAGCTTTGTTTCTAAACCTCGTAACTCCATTGGCTCCTCAGTACTCCACCCGCGTCTATGTGTTGCACACGGTTTGGCGCATCTCAGCTTGTTTGCAGTCTGAAGGTAACTTAAAATTAAGACTGTTTGTCTGAATAAGCGTTTTCTTTAGTCAATAAATACTGTAATTATAAAAGATAGTGTTTTATGTATAGGGCTTATTCGCAAACACCGGAAGTAGCTAACCGCGGCCATATTGTTGACATGACATCTGTCCTGCCCCTAGCCACACGCTAATTCTAATTGAGGGGAGCAGTAGCCTAATGGCTTCAACTCGTCGATAAAAAAAAACAAATAGACCCAATAGCCTTGTAAAGTATACAAGTTACCCTAGTAAAGATAAAGGATAGTTCACCCAAAAATGAAAATTATGTCATTAATGACTCACCCTCATGTCGTTCCAAACCCCGTGAGACCTCCGTTCATCTTCGGAACACAGTATAAGATATTTTTAGATTTAGTCCGAGAGCTTTCTGTCCCTCCATTGAGAATGTATGTACGGTATACTGTCCACGTCCAGCAAGGTAATAAAAACATCTTCAAAGTAGTCCATGTGACATCAGAGGGTCCGTTAGAATTTTTTTGAAGCATCGAAAATACATTTTGGTCCAAAAACTATATCAAAAACTGCGACTTTATTCAGCATTGACTTCTCTCCCGGGTCTGTATATGAGCGCGCCGTTCACAGCACATCCGGTTCGCGAACGAATCACTCGATGTAACCGGATCTTCTTGAACCAGTTCACCAATTGAACTGAAATCGTTTGAAACGGTTCGCACGTCAACAATAAGCATTAATCCACAAATGACTTAAGCCTTTAACTTTTTTAACATGGCTGACACTCCCTCTGAGTTTCAAATAAACCAATATCCCGGAGTAATTCATTTACTCAAACAGTACATGACTGAACCGAGCCAGATAACGAACGAAACATTGACTCGTTCTCGAGTCAAGAACCGGTTGCATCGGTTTTCGGATCACCGGTAGTGATGGGAAGTATGGGGTTGTTTGTTAATTAAAAATCACACATTTTTAATTAATAACAATTCATGTATGAATTAATATATTAACCAGACTGACTCATTATTAGTTGATAATGTGGCAAATCATTAACGAATAGCTTACATAATCAAAATCTACTGTCATCATCAGTATCCATCTGTGCATTAGTTAAGCATGAATTAATGCTTATTTAGTGCACACGTATTGTAAAGTGTTTACCATAATATCTTTATTGATATTTCTGTAATGCCATTAACAGATCATAAGGTTGTTTCTATTAAAATTATGCTTTCCCCTGAAGCTAGATTTAACAAGGGCTCTTCTTACTGGAAAATGAACAGTTCTTTACTTAATCATAATGAGGTTAGATCAGAGCTGGAAAGACTTATTGGTTTTTATTGGAGCAAAGCTAAACAAGAAAATTCATTCGGAATAAATTGGGAATTGTTAAAATATGAAATTGGGAAATACCTCAGAAAATAAAAAGCTAATATTGCTAAAAAAAAATCACCTATTACCAAGATTTTAGTTAAGTTGGATGACTTGTATAAATTGAGAGCACCTGCAAAATCTGTCCGATAGTCAGAGAGCTATTTAGTTGATTTACAAGTTAAGTTGGATGACTTGTATAAATTGAGAGAGCAGAAGGGGCTTTTATAAGGTCAAGACAAAGGTGGCTTAAAATATGGTGAACAGATGTCTTCCTACTTTTTTAAGCTTGAGAAAAATTGGGGCTAAGCATAATTCTGTTTGTCAATTAAATATTGGAGGGGGTTGTCTCAGAAAATTCTAAAGATATTTCCCAATTTTGCTATAAGTTTTACTCAAATTTGTATAAATCTAAATTTAATCTAACTGATCTGGATATTTTCAGTAAACATCTTGGTAATGTTAATTCTATTAGTTGTGATGACAAAGATTTATGTGACTCGACAATTACTATCGATGAGGTTAAAGAAGCAATTTTACATTTAAAAAATAACAAGTCACCTGGCAGTGACGGGATAACAGCGGAATTTTATAAGTTATATTCTGAGCTGTTATCTCAGTTTCCTCCTGCAAGTGTATATATAGAGTTTAAATTGTTCTGAGCTTTCTGTCAGTATGAAGCAAGGTGTCATTTGTTTAATACCTAAACCTAAAAAGGACACTCTTCTTTTAGATAACTGGAGACCTATCAGCCTTCTTAATAATGATTATAAATTGTTTGCCCTTATTTTCTCTAAGCGTTTTAAGTTGATTTTGAATTCCATTATTGATGAAAATCAGTCAGGTTTCATGAATAATCGTCATATTTTTAATAATATTAGATTTGTCTTTGACCTCATTGATTACTCTGACTTTATTGAGGACGATAGATTAATTTTGTTGTTGGACTTCTTCAAAGCTTTTGACACTATTGAGCATCCTTTAATTTTTTTCTGTTTAGAGCGCTTTGGTTTCGGGCCCTATTTTTGTAATGCGATGAAAACGTTGTATGCTGGGGGAAATAGCTCAGTGAAGTTAGGACATGGTACTACACAGAGATTTCTTTTAGAAAGGGGTATTCGGCAAGGCTGTCCAGCTTCCGTATATCTCTTCCTTATTGTAGCTCAAGCCTTTTGTCATTTTATTAAGGATAGTAATCTTGAAGGAATTCATATCGCTGGTAGAAGTATTTTTAATTAATCAACTAGCGGATGATACAGCCTTATTTAAAAAAAACTCAAGCCAGGTCCATCAGGCAATTAAAAATATACAGTTGTTTTCTAATGCTTCAGGTTTGTACCTTAATATTAAAAAATGTAAAATATTAGTCTAAAAAAATCCTCCCTTTTATCTGTGGATGGAATTCCAGTTAAAGATACCGTTATTACTTAGGCGTTGTCATTTCGAAAAGTGAACAAGATAGAGTTTCCTTGAATTTTAACCCTGCATTTAAAAAGATTAAAAGTATAATGACAACAAGTTCATCAATCAAAATCACAATCAAATTCAAAGTTCTTCTGTCAAAAGCAGAAGGAATTTATAGATTAATCTATATTGCTTCAACACATATATCTAGACAATAAAACTGTAAAGTCTATCAATCAGATTTTATTTAATTTTTTATGGGAGAACCGTGTGCACTACATCCCTAAATCTGTTGTCATAAATTCCCTTAAAACGGTGGACTTGACTTTCTGGATTTCTTTACTTTAAACAACACTCTCAAAATTAATTGGTTAAAATTTTGTTTGAATAAGCCTTCTATGTGGAATTTTATTCCTAATTTTATTTTTGACCAACTGGGGGGACTTTCTTTTTTACTAATGTGTTTGTTATAAGATTGAGAAATTGCCAGTGAAGCTATCTGCCTTTCATGCTCAAGGCTCTTCTGGCTTGGAAACTGATCTACAAGCACAACTTTTCTCTGCAGCGTTGTTTTATTTGGAACAATCGTTGTATTTTGTTTAAACATGAAAGTATTTTTTTGAAAAGCTGGTTTGATAAGGGTATTATTTTAGCGTGTCATTTGTTTAACACTCAAGGATATCTTATGACATATGTTGAGTTTCTTGCACACTTAATTTTCCTGTGACTCCCAAGGAATTCTCTCTTGTTTTATCTGCAATTAATCCTGCTATAGTTTCTTTATTTAAAAATGCGATATTGACGACTGACTGATATGCTGATATGCCCATTGTCAATCTAACTGATACAGTATGTGGTAAAATTTGTTTTTCACAGACTAAAAATAACAAATCTATTCATTCTCTATTCTTAAAGGAGGTTGCTACAAAGCCTCGCTCTATTTCTTATTGGACTAAATTTGTAAGAAATCCTAAGTGGGAAAGTATTTTGGTTACTACCACACAAGTTTTTTGTTACAAACAAGATAAAAGAAATCGGTTTCAAAATAATTAATAAATTTTATCCTGTTAAACATTTTCTTAGTAAGTTTAAGAAGGATATTGATGTTAATTGCTCTTTGCACTTGGAAACTGTATCCCACATCTTTTGGCACTGTAGTCATGTTAAAAAAAATATGGTATGATGTCTCTTTGTTATCAAAGAAAAGGTACTCTTTAATTTTAATTTGCATTTCGAAAATGTAGTTTTTGGATATTTTAATTATGGAAATGTAAATAACGAAGTTTTTGTTATTAATCTATTTATTTTGTTGGTTAAATTTCACATTCATAAGTGTAAATTTTCTAACAAAAAAAAAAAAACAGTTTTGCAGTGTTTTATAAAGAGTTGGATAATTGTGTATTATTTAACATAGTACTAAAAGAAAGACAATTAAAACAGTCCGTTTGTGTTCTATATTTAAAATTATTTGAGTATTGTAAAGATCATGCTTGTCTATGATTGGATTTTTGTTTTTTATATTTATTATTATTTTATATTACTTTGTTATTTATTTATTTTTATCCTTTGTTACCCTGGCTTTATATTGTAAATCATAATGAAAATAAAAAAACACCTAAATAGCACAGGACATAAAAAAAGTCGGTATGGGGCGGGGCTACACGTGCAGCCCCGCCCCAGGTGCAGCCCCGCCTCGATCTAAAGTCATCAAACCAATGTAATTGTGGCTGTCTGCTCTCGCGGTAATTTGATGTCATAACACGGATGCGCTGCACTAAGGCTTTACTTTCGTTTTGTAGATATGGCGTGCTTTTCGTTCCATTTAATTAATTTTCTTTATTTTATTTTTTTTCCAGACGAAGAGTGATGAAAATGATTTCTGTCGTTTTGTGGAAGTTGTGTGTTTTGGTCGTGCTTATTGGTAAGACATTTTACGATCTCTTTTTCTTTGTGTCAGTTTTTGTGATCTTACGCTCAACAGACTTCCAGTTGCTTTTTTTAACTAACGTTGAAGAAATGTTATAGTTTTAGTGCAAATCACGGATTGATTATGGACTAGTCCAGCGCCCATGTTACTGTTTAATTAAAGCAGGTTACCACACTTTTACTAAAATAATAATGTTTAGTTTTCGTAAGGGATCTAGTGTTTTTTTTTTGTGCTAAATTGGAAACACTTCAAGTATACTTAGTACACTTTAAGCATATACCTATGTATATGCTTGATTAATGATATTAAAGTGTACTTTTTGTGTTACGAGTACATTACAAATTAATTATGAGTGTCTTTGAAACACACAAGCAATATACTATAAATGTAGGCTATTGTTTTTGAGTAAAAATATGCAAATTTTCCACAATGCTGAAATCCTCTTTTCAAGGTCATTACAATAAATACATAACTTCAATGGCACACTGTAAAAAATGAAAAATGAAACTTCTCATTTTCCAGTTTTTGAAAACTTTTGAGTCTCAAATACTAAAAAATGCTATTTTCTTGAAACTACACAAAAATTCTTGTCAGACCAACAAAATTACCCCAAATGTTGCCCCAACTAGTCAAACACAGTTGTCTGAACAAAGAATTTAATATTGTTGAAATATTAAGGCTTTGTGAGTTCCCAGCATGCATTGCAGCGTGAATAAATTATGCAGTTACTGTTATAGCATTATTGTTTTGCTGTTTGCTGACTTAATTTCAACTTTTTTATTATTGTTTTATCATTATTGTTAGTTATTTGTTGTACTGTGATGTAAAGAGCTAATCTTTTTTAACGTGTTGGTTGTCACCGTTCTGAGGTTTGTGTGTCTGGTATTGAGGCCTAGAGTATGTTCAACTGGTTATGTCTATTTTCTGGGGGGGCTATAATAGTCTTGTAAGTTGTCTTACAAACAAAAACAATGTTGTTTGCTTATTGGGTTAACATAGCCTTTGACCTTTGTCATTGTAAACAAACACATTTGTATAATGTGGTGACTTTTTAAACATTCTTTTTTTATGTTCCAGGAAAACAGAAAAAAATGAATTACCTTAATGACAGTAATTGTTGTTTTCAGCTGCTGTGACAAGAATTTTTCTATTAGTAAAATAGGAAAATCAGCATTGCATGAACAAACAAATTTACATTGGCTCAAACAAAGTGTCTTTATTGAGCAGAACTAAAAATCTATTGTTGAGAAAACTCAAAACTCTTACTGCATCAAGTTGCCTTACTCTTTTAAGTATTCTTAAAAAAACATTATTCTTAAGAAAACATTTGTTTATTAATAAATAATTAAAATGTCTCCTTTTTTACAATTATTGGGCTACTTCTGCCTGTGCTTTGGGGCAAACTTAATGCATATGCTTGAGCGCGAAATATATTAAGGCTCATTATGGATTATAGATGTAAATGTAATATAAACCTGCGATTAGTTGAATAATGACAAATGAACGACTAGTAACTAGAAAAATCTTACATGGGAGGCAGACCTATTAAACAGCCTCTAGACATCTCTGTTAAAGTTTTTAAAGCATTTTATACGCGTTTGCATAAATTCTTCTTCAGAACGGTCTGTAATGGAGAGATACCTTAACACTGATTTTTCCTCTGAAACACAAAAACGAAACTTATAATAATAATAATAATAATTTTTTTTTGAAAATGGCCAACCCTTCTCTGCAGATATTGTTGCTTCTGTTTGGGCATTGTAAATAGGCTAAAATAATAATAATAATAATAATAATAATAATAATAATAATAATAATAATAATAATAATGTCTCCAAAAACTCCAAAATGTTTTTTGTCATGTCTGTAATGCATGTGTATTCCCAAATCTAAAAAAGCCTATAAAACATCATAGACGGATCATACTGATGTCTGGACTCTGTTTGGGATTTAGAAAAACATAAAGAGATGGTTCAATATATTGGTAAAAGGCTACATTCTGTGAGAATTTATATCCCATATTCTAAAAAAAATATTGTTTTAGACGAAACAAAATAAAATTAACGCAACAGTTTGCGAATTTATTTATTTATTTTTTTGAGTTAAGGCAACTTCCTCTGAAGTTATAATAACTAATAAACTATATTGCGCTATACATTAGTCAATATTTGAAGTGGATCAAAAACCTTTCTTCAAAGTTGCCCTAAAACCAAAATGACGAGTCCTATCTAAACCTGTTCTGCAAGTTTGATACCCTCATAAGACACTGTCCATATGAAAGACCAAGAGATTCACACATTTATCTCGACCCCCACAAGCTATACAGAACTACCCCAACCCCCTCCAGCTGAACTGAACTCGGTCTGTTTTTTGTCTGTGAGGAACGCTGTGTTGTCATGTTACTGGGTTGAAACATGCCTGCACTCACAGCATCCCTACTCTTTTTATTCATTATTTTCCCCGCAGCCCATATTATTGTTTTCAGAAGACCATAATAATAACAAATTATCGATAATTAATCATTATTTTTACGAAAATCATTGTTATTTGTGAACGTAGCGTTTGCAGAAGGCTTTAAGACCAAGCGGAGTCCTCCATCAGCTGCTCCCGCTTCACAGCGCGCGTGACTCGCGCTAACTGCACCCAGCTTCAAAGTCCGCAAGTTTTGATTTAACTAAATCAGTTTGAGCGAATACAACTTACTGATCATGAGCCCAACATTTAGCAAGACAGAAAAACATTCAGTATTCAGTATTCATGTATTTCATTGTAAGTTAATGCTGTTAAATAGAGAGTTAAATAGAGAGAGAGAGAGAGAGAGAGAGAGAGAGAGAGCGAGGAGAGAGAGAGAGAGAGAGAGAGACAGAGAGAGAGACAATATGGTTTAAAAAAAACCCGTGTTGGCTATTCCTAAACTTGGAGCTCATTATATTGAAGTACAAATCCAAACACCAGAAGCAAACTCTCAGTGTTCTTTCATTGAAAAGTATGCATTTTGTTTATTCACAGGCTATATGGTTGAAATAATATTTAAGTTCAAAACTTTAAGTGCCATTGTTTAAAAAAAAAATGCTTTATTGGCTAACGTTTCATAGTCCTTCAGTTGTTATGCTTTAAAAATCCCATAACATTTGTAATTTCACAGTATTTTCACCTCCTAAATCACTAACCTTTAAAGTCACAATTCTATAATGGTCAAATTTACTCAGGCCGATGGCACTTTTAAATAAATTATTGTTTTTTTTTTTTTTTTTTTTTAGAATAATTGTAGCTTACATAAATAGGTGAAGCAAAACAAATATGAATAATATTTGGATCGTCCCTTATTTTTCCCTTATTTTCTTAAATAATAAACACTTATTTTCTACAAGAATAAACATGATAACATATTATTAATTCATAGAAATAATTTATGCAATTAAAACCTGATAACATATTATTAATTCATAGAAATAATTTAAGCATTTAAAACCTTTTTTAAAAAACATGAACTTCAATACTATTAAACTGACTTTATAATCTCATCGATTTTATAAAAAAAAAAAATTAAAATATAAAATTGCACGTCAAACATCCTAAATGAACTTGTGTTAACAATATAATTAGAACTAACAATATAATTCGATTTTTTTAAAATGAACAATTCCTGTATAAAATGGGACGGCAACCTTTATATCAAAACATTTTAAATCGTCTACAACTGAGCAACGCGAGAGGCAGGTTGAGCGTGCGAAGTGAATGTGCTGCACAAAGTCATTTTCAGATGCAATGAAAATAAAAAAAATAAAAACACTGGATAGCCTAGATTAGGCCCAGATTCTGTTCCTAAGTATATAATAATTATAATTACCCCACAGTAACAAATTTTTAACCGATCAATCGCCTATTTTCGTTTGCTGCATGTTATTTTATTTTATTTATTTATTTATTTATTTATTTTTTAAAACAAGTTAAAAAATAAATTAAGTTTGTGAGAGGAAAAAAATATATAAGTCAGTGTATAAGTTGCATTTTATTACATTCAGAAATAATAACGGCTGGCCTAATAATTTTATAATGTGCCAACAGGATATTTTTAGTTCTCTTCACTTTACAACAAATCCTTTAAATTTAACAAATTTATCAGAACAGAACAATAATTACAAATATATAATTCTAATGGATAAATAAAATTGCAGTATATAATAATATAGGCTTACCTATAAACAAAAATAAAAATAAAATAAATGAATAATAATTTAAAACGAACCATAAGGTAAGGTTGGGCTCTCATTCGGGGAGAAATCCAAACGTTTCCATATTCGTGATGTTGCCTATTTCAAGCTTAACTATTATTCATTAGGAAAAATAGGCTTTGTAGTTCACGCGTGTTTCAGTATCGACGGAAAAAAATTTTTAAAATCATAATTAACAAAAATATGCCAAAGTCGACCGCTGCTCGCGCCGAATGGCACGGTGAACGGCTACTGTTTCAAATGAATGTGCGTGAGGCACCAGCGCGATCAAACAGCTGAAACAGAAAATACAAAATTTTTGGTCACCACAGTAAAGGCATAATTCAAAAATGCAAAGTGTTAGCAGTTTGAAAAATCAAGAATAATAACAGAATTAATAATAATTATTGATAAATGCTGGACCGTTCTCATTTCGATCTGCAAATGGAACCTGAAGGATTTTTTTTTTTTAAACCAAGAATGAAACGAAATGAAAACATTAAGCTTTTTATCCGTATATATAGGCCTTATATTTAATGACTGTTTAATAACAATAGCAAGCATAAGATCCTTTGTGTAAAGGTCTTCTTTTAATTTTTGAAGACTGTAGCCTAAGACTATCCTACAGTTTGAAATTAACTCACTGTACATTTTTTAATGGTTTTTAAAGATGGTACTATGTCATATCATAATGTTATTGTCGTTTTACCTCCTCCTTTTAGCTCATTTTACATTTACATCAGTTCGCAATCCGTCTCTTTGCGCCACTGGGCGGTAGTTTCGCGAATTAATTTAACACGCGACTGGTACACGCGCGGCGGTATTACCCATTGTGGTTGTCTACCATCTGTACAGTATACAACAGAAGTGAGTTAAACCTTGTAGCATCACTATAAATCACATGATACAACACTTCAAGTTAAACAGTATAGTATTTTAGCTTTGAGAAGTTAGTGTACTCTAAATGAGTGCATGAAGTGCGAAAACAGCAGCAGTGCCCTGACCCTAGACATGGTTGACATCACCTCTTCATCTTCAAAGACAATCAAAACATCCAGTGAGTTTCCTCGTGACATTTCATCTTCCTCCTCAACAGCAATTGATGGGGACTGCTGCCTTCTGCACCTGCTCAGGCTCCTTTTTCTAAATGCATTTAAGAAGTCTTAGTATGTGTCACAACAAATCATAAAATTAACCCTTGTGTGGAAAAGTCATTAAAATGTCATAAATGAAAATAAAGGCGTGAAGTATCGTACTGTTTATTCAGTAGGGCGTGTGTGTCCATTTAAAAGCCTGTAGTATTTTTTTAAAAAACTTTTCACAACATGTCATCCAGAGCTGTTAGTGGTCAATTGGGAAAAACTTTCAGGGGTGTATCAGCTGAATGTTCTTTTTTAAGATAAGTGCAAGTGGAAATACTGTATTTTGTAATCCATATTAAGAAAGTCTGCTACATTTGCAAAACTAGCAATTATTCCAAAAATAAAAAAGTTAAAAGTTATTGTAATATAAAAAACATATTAATAGGGATGCACCGATACCACTTTTTCCAGTCTACTATAACTAGAACTTTCAAGACCCAACTCTGAATTAAAGGCAAACTTTTTTTTAAAATGTTTTTCACTCTGCCAATACAGTCTGAATCAAAAATGGTGGCACACTACATTACATCAAACATCACTGATCCTTGGATATCATGATGTCCTTCATGTGGTGTGAAAGAAACCAGTATTTTGTCTGGGCTGTGTATGCATGAGATCATCAATGTTCAGATTTTAAATTTCATTC
>NC_056577.1:12575318-12589945 GCF_018340385.1 Cyprinus carpio
TACATTTAACAACAGTATTTCACCCCTCTGCTTCAGATGTGGTACAGAGGAGGGAAATTTTGCATTCCACCTGGTTGTGTCCTAAGGTTAAGGTGTTCTTAGCTGAAACAAGTATGTGATAGTATATCACAGATTCATGGAATTGACTTTCCAATGGATCCAGAGGTATGTTTATTAGGCAACTTTACCAACTCTAACCTCCGAAAACAGACAAGCTATTAAGCTTACTGAAATGTTGTTAATAATAGCTAAAAAATGTATTGCTTTGAAATGGAAAGCAGATACTGATGTGCCAATTGGATTGTGGTTGTCGGAGATTTGCAGCTGTGTACCTTTAGAGAAGATCACATATTCAATGAGAAGCAGGGGTGAATTATTTTATAAAATCTGGAAACCCTTTTTGAATTATATAAATATAGTACCAAATATAGTTAATTTGATAGTTAATTTTCTAACTGTCTTACATTGTATCTCCGTTTTTATTTTTATTTTTTATATTTATTTTACTTGTTCTCTTTGTTGTAGTTTTCGATGTTACTGTTGCTTCATTTGTGTTTTGTCTGATGTTGTTATTGTATTTGAAAAAAAGTAAAATAAAATTTCAAAAAAAAAAACAACAAGCTTACTTTTTTTTAAAAAAACTTTTGACTGGTAGTGTATCCACCTTATTTTTCATGTAAGCGCCATTTTAGAACCATAATGTGTCAGATTTCCGGTAAAGCACTTCCGCTAATAGTAGTTGTATTGTGATTCAGTAGTTTCGCGGTCACTGTGTAGATTTTACAGGCTAGTTTAATTTTAATATGGACCACAGAAAGACTGGCGTATACTTTGTGTAGTTAAGGGGTGTCATAATAGCTGATTCAAGAGTAAAAAATACAAAACATTTGTTTTGACCATAATCCACGCACAAGAGCTGAATGTGGATTTGCACGCCCCTCCGAAGGGAGATGCTCATTGGCTTTGGTTAAAACTAAAAGCCTTAAACTTAAAGAACCCACCAAAATTTCCACTTCGTTGATGGTAGACCCATGGAAAATCATCCATTCCCCGAGAAACAATGCTCCAGTGAAGACTCCGAGGCCACGTCTCGTCAGGATTTATCCACTAACAGGTATGTTACAGCTTTTTGTTAAGTTACGTGCACTAACAAAAGACATTGTTTAAACTATTTCTTTATCGACGACACTCCTATTGGACATGAATAATATTTAGTGCTAAAATGAAGTTGTTGATAACAGAAGAAAACTGTAACAAAAGAGCGCATAGAGGGAAAGCTAAAAATAAAATTGTCATTTACTTACTCTGGAGTTGTTGCAAACCTGTGTTAATTTCTTTTTGCTGCTGAACACAAAGAAAGACATTTCTAAGAATGTTTGTTACCATGCAAATCTTGGGTCCCATTCACTTCCATAGTAGTAAGATACAATACTATGGAAGTAAAAGGAATCCAAGAATAGTTTGTATATTAACATTATTCCAAATATGATTCAGTAGAACAAATACATTTATACAGGTTTAGAAGTCGATGTTGAGTAAATGATGAAAATGTAAAATTTTTGGGTGAACTATCCCTGAAAGCCAGGTACTGTGATTGTATTGAATAAAAGTACCACTGGAACTGGAACACCATGGTGCCATGTACAAAATACGTTGCTACTTTTTGTAAATAGGGTGTGGAGAATTTATCAGTTTCTCCTGAGCATCAGACTGACTTCAGTGTTGTGTTTTGCAGATGATGAGCAAGGTGACCATTAGACCGCACGAATGGAGTCATTGCAGCTGCCCCTTCAGTACAGTGATGCTTGAAGTCCAGGCATGGACAGACCACACTCATGCCTCAGGGGATAAAATAATGTTACACAAAGCAATACAGTTCCACAGTGAAGATCCCTTAGCCCTTGCCATTCTCAAGAATGACACTAGCTCTTTATTGTACACTGTTAAATTCTAAACTTCTAATTTTCCGATGCACATAAAGGATCAAATTCTGATGACCATGATGAAACTGAAGTTGAATTTACTTCAAGGAGATCGTGCTGAATGCTTTGAGAAAGAGCTTATGATTCTACATTCCATGTCATTTTATATGAAATTTAGATCTTAGATTACTTCTTTCTCCTTATATATGCACACACAAACACACAATAAAAAAATCTAGGTGCAGTTTTAGATTTTTTCCCCCACTGAAAATGATACAGTTTAGCAATGCTAGGTAAATAATGGCCAATTTGTCATTTTTTACAAAATTCATGGAACTAATGGAAAACATTCTGAATAGTACTGTAAAACGAATAATTGCATCAAAAAAAAAAGTTATATAAATATATAAAAAGTACACACATTTATTTTAGTTACAACTTTTATTTTAGATGCAATTCTGCACTATATGGTAATCAGTTTACGGATAAGAGTTAAAAAAAATAAAATCATTACTACTTTAAAACAATAAGTGATTTCACGGATGAAAGAGAAAAAGGATACATTAATAATTTACCAGTTACCTAAATCTTCAATGCAATCACATAACTACAGGGATTCACGTCTGCTTTTAAAACATGAATTCGCTTTCTGTTTTATGTACCAGCACTCTGCCGACTTTTCCGCTGTGTAGGTAAATAAATAAATTTACTGATAAATGCCTCAGTGCTTTTTATATTCCGCATCAAAGACCTGTCTACTCCAAGCGCCAAAACAAAATATTTAAAAAGTTATTGCAGGCCACTTCTTAATTTCATCCTCCCACTGAGTCATACACCGCGAGTGTGGTAAATATTTACCATCACGGTGTTTAATAGTGTTCTGTGTGTGTGCACCCACCATATCGCTCCTAAGCTTCTTACCTACCGGGTATCGAAAAGGAAGTTTAACACATTATGTCATCGCATCTACTTCCGGGTTGCAAAATAAGGTGGATAGGCAACTTTAATTTTTCTCTAATTTCTAGCTGTATGAGTGTTAAGCGCTCCGTGATGTTAATCTCGCCTTATTCTGGGTCCTAATAAATTTATTGAAAAAGTTGAATTTACATGATAAAACAAGTGTGGGGACACGTCCCCCACGTAATCAACGCCCCTAACAGGGGCATAGACAAGGGAGGGGCCATGGGGGCACTTGCCCCCACTGAAAACTGATTGGCCCCCCAGTGTGCCCCCACCCTTCAACGTGTGTCTATCAGTCAAAAATTCTAATCATATCTATCGGCTAGCATTTGAATTCCACGATGATCTGAACAACTGGAGCTGCGTTTTTCCAATGAAAAGTTGATCTATTTTATATTCCTTATTATTATTTTTCAATTAGCGAGTTGTTGCAGCGCTAGATTTTGGTACCGTCTTTCAGTGTTGGGATAGACCACCAACCACGTTAGTGTCACGTGTGTTGTGTTTTCCCTCCCCAGATGTGACATGTTCCCTTTAATCATTCCACTCACCTGTGTTTCCCCAATTATCTTGTGTATAAAGGTCCTAGTCTGTTCAGTCTGTGTTTGTCAGGTCAACTTGTTTGCTACATGTGCTCCTACTGTGGATTATCCCTATGATTCCTGGATTAAAGACTTTTTGCTTGTACTTACTGTTTCTCTCTCTCGTTCCTCCTGCAGCGAAGTGTGACAGATGACCTGACCATAACAGTTTAAAATCTGTTTGTCTACCCTGCGTTTTGTTTCCCGTTTTCTCTCAGTCTTTTTGTTTCCGCTGTGTTTTCCTCATGGATTCCTTCCTTTGCCCTGAATTCATCCTCCTCCTGCTAGAGCAGGGGGATAATTTGCTAGAGGGTCATACCAGACTGTTTCTGGCTGTGGCCCATCTCACCACCTATCCGAACGACGCGTGTGCAGAGCGCCGTCGTCCGAAGATGGCACTCGAGTGGAATTCGCCACATTTGTGGAGTGGACACTGGCAAGAAATGGATCTTCGTTCCCACGCCGGTTCCCAGGGATTAATTGTCAGTGGCACTCCTGACCCAGAGCACAGCCCACCATCTCCACGATGAGCGGAGAGCAAGCCCGAGCCCAACACTGGCGGAGAGCAAGAGCCCGCCGCGACCGATGATCCATTGCCACATGTCCCAACTTTTGGAGTGTGTTGCAGCCATAAAAGTAAGTGTTTATATTTAGAAAATACATTTAAGTTGGTCAGTGAAAACATTGGATATCTTTTAATTGTACATTTTGTCAATTCAATGAAGGTTAAACTGTTAAACCACATTCTTGATTTTTATTGCATTTTACAAAAAATCCCAACTTTTCTGGAATTGGGGTTATATATAAACTTAAAATGAGAATTTACATTTAATAAAATGCATTAATATTCAGTTTAATTACATTTATTCATGAATGCTATTTACTCAGAGGATTTCCTGCAATATTATACACAGTCATTCAAGAACTCCACTTGAGTATCTGATTGGTTCTAGTTCTTTTATGTATAAAGCACATTTAAAAACCATCACAAGACTGACCAAAGTACTGTAAAACATAAAAATGCTCAAAGTAACGCATTCAAACATCATCAGCATGAAAAACCTAAGCAAAAATAAGTGTTTTAAGAGATTTAAAAACCAATAGAGCTGGAGCAGCTCTGAGTCCTGCTGAGTTTCACACCTTGTAACAAGGAGACCATAAGTAGGTTGGGATTACCTGATCTAAATCTCCAGTATGGGTTATAGACGAATGCAGCAGTTCTTGAGCGGTAACGTGAGGCCAGGTGTTGTCTGTAGACATTTGTAAACAAGATGATTTTTTAACATGTATCCCTGAAATGAACTGGGAAGCCAGTAAAAGAGCTCACAAAAAAAAAAAAACAAAAAAAGGGTGGCGGTGGGTAATATTGGCTGCCTTTCTTAAGAAATGTGGCTGCTGGCATTTTTGGGGAAAAATTGTAAATGAGCCACGCTGTGACTTTGAGCTGCCACAATACAAAGAATATACAATAGTCAAAATCAGAGAGGCAAATAAACGCCTTGGTGAACAGCTGTCCTCAAGAGATTTGTGTCAGGCAGAAAATATTTAATTTTATTTAGTAAGTAAAGCTGACAAAACTAGAAGCCTCGAAGCAACAACAGGCTATCCAGGGTTATCCAAAAGAACATCAAGGTTCCTGACACACTTTGATTCAAAGACTGACAGGCTATCCAGGGTCGAGTTGCTAAATTTGAAATTGTCAGATAGGTCAAAGACAATAACCTCAATCTTTGAGTCCTTTAAGGTTAAAAAGTTACTAGCCAACCAATGTTTTACCTCATCAACACATGCAAGTAAGGATTGAATATCTGAGGGATTGTTTCTTTTAACAGGCAGATAGATCTGGGTATCATCAGTATAAAAGTGGAAAGATACACAATGCATTCTCAGAATCAAACCTAGGGAAATCATGTAGAGAGAGAAGAGCAGAGGTCGCTATGTTAGACGATGTAGAAGAGCCAGATGGTGCTACAATAAATTCCCTGAGGGACGACCAGACTGTTGAGTGGGGGCCAGCAGTGGAAGTAAAGTGTGCCCCATTCTGACTGAGATAATAGTATCTCTGTTTAAATAAGATTTAAAGTCAATTCAGGACCTGAGCCTTTAGCGCGCCCACGCAAAACATTCTAATCTAGGACAGAGAACCTAACTCGATGGTCGGATATGTATCAGATAGAGAGATTAATATCAGCGCTTGATGTCTGCTCTCATCCTTTCTGTTATAAGAGATTCTAGATAATATGGTCATAAACAGAACAGAGCCACTGTAGCCATGCACCCCAGAGCAGAGGAGAGCCACACGGATAAACAGCTTCATTAAAAACCACAGGCAGCATGATACAGACTTCTGAGAAAAAAAAGAACAAATGTTGAAACAGAAATTATGATTAATTTAGATTAGAATTTTGGAAAAAAAACAACCTATGGATGCCTAGCTGCTACAACTGAACATGTGTACCTAGATTTTCAGTGATGTCCAGATGTGTCGCGTATGGTTTCTGTGGGGATTGATTGATCACGCAGGCTTGTAGGGGTTTTTCCTTTCTCCTGATAAATTTCCACCTCCAGAGGTTAGAGAATAGACTGATGCTGAGCAGTCAGACACCAAGACTGGATGTTGATACAATAACACCCCCCCCTTTTGTTTTCCTTTAGTACCAGGAGAGTCAGTCACACGTGACTACCACATTGCAACAGCTGAGACACAGGCCATCCGAACAACCCTTCCTGGCTTGTGATGAAGAAACAGTCTAGTACCCGATGACCGGAATAGAAAGGACGAGCTAGAAAACATGAGAGAATGAAGATACAATGGAGAAAAATAGAGAAACCAAAAGTCTTTTAAAACTAACTGTGCAGATATAGAGCCAGTAAGTTTTCGCAAGGCAGACAACATTTTCAACTGAAAACTCTGAGATGAATTATAGGAGACATGAATTTGAAAATAAAGCATACAAATTTAAAGTAAATCATCCAGAATATTTTTTTGCGAATTATGCCAATCGTTTCCAATCAAGCTTTATAATGAAGGAACTTGACCATTAATTTTGAAAAAAAAAAATAATTAACCAAATAGATTGTAAAAGAAGACCCAGGTGGTAATATTTCTTCTAGCATACTAGAAATTTGATCAGACTGACTGTTTTTGACAAATATTTAACTTTCCCTTGTCCTCTCGAACCTGGTATCATCACAGATTCTATCATTTATATCAATATTCACAATATCTATGAACTAGTTTAAAAGATGTAAGCCTATATAAACATTCTGCTCACCGTAGACGGTAAGATTGAATGTGTCGAGCGGCTTCTCTGTGCTGGTGCCGGTTATTGTATAAAGTCAGAGGTCTGTGGTTCTGGTGTTTGTGCATGAGCCAGATGATCAGTCTGATCCGCAGGCTTCATTCTGTCTCTGAATCTCCCACCAGTCATTATCATTATAAAGTGTTTTTATTGTTGTTTACTCTGTCTGTTTGATGAGAAGCTATGAGAAATCTGTGTTGGTTTCAGTTGTATACAGCATCCCCGAGTATCTCATTAATTGTATTAACATCAGGGTTGTAGAGTGACTGATTACTCCCTCCATCCTGACTCCTGACTTCACTGCATCAACCACCAAACACAACCTGATCAACAAACAGAACATCTATCTCTCCGAAATAAATGAAGAATTTTACCACAATTTGGCATCATTTGGCATTTCAAAAGATATTTAAAAAAAAAACAATCCTCGTCACTCCACTAATTTTAATTGAAAGGGACAGCAGCAAGTATTTTTTTGATATATTATTCTGTATACAGCTTGACTATTTAGAGGCAAAATTAATGATGAAAATAAATGCCAGAATTTTATTTGTGCTACAAACAGTGAAAAACAAAGTGAGCAGAAACCATAAAAAAAATACTCACCAGCCAGACTCTCCTGAGGACCGACAGATGAAATAAAACATTTTCTTTCTTCAGCGGTTCACGCAACAGTTTCATAACAGAACTGTGATATATAGTTGGGTCCTGCAGTCAGGTAGTGATAATGTTTCGTAACAAAGTGAAGAAGCTGTCAGTCTGTAGTGACAGTAGTTTTAGTGAAACTCAAGCAGTGTGTGAAGTGTTGAATAATTCCTTTGAGTAGCTCCTCCATTCATTCATGTGAGTATGACGCTTGATTTAGAAAGAACAGAATGTGAACTCATTAAAACATAATTTAATTTTTTTTTTATTAATAAAACATATATAAACTTCTAGGTCAGTGGTTATTAAAAAGATTCATGTGAGTGAGATTAAATGGTGATGGACAGTGAGTGTGTCAGGATTCGAGAAATACAAATGTAGGAAACTTCCCAAGTAAAAAAACTCCAACAAAGCATCCCATACTACTTTACTAAAAAGGAAGGTAGCTATTTCAGTACTTCATCACATTAAATCAATTCAAAAAAATAAAAAAAAAAAAAAAAATTAACAAAATAAAATTAATAAAATGGTAATCGCATTAAATATCTCTGCAATGACTATGTATATTATCATTCTACCTAAATCTGCTATGATCTCTTATTTAAAATATCTACAAAAAATGACCAAAAACTTGCTTACGTGTCTTAAGTATAATAGGCTCCTATCTCTGTCATGGTATGTGTCCTAAAGCATAATAGGCTTACTATCTCGTCATGTCTATTATATAGCAGGAACATCTGTAACTCATTATTGAGGGATAATTTAGTCCGTAACTCACATGTAGAATCAACCAAACAGGGCCCAACAAGCGAATTCCGGGCCTTGTCGCAGGTTTACTGCATGTTCATCCTGTTACTTGCGCCTCGATTTACAGCGATTTAGTGTAAATTTTCATCTAGGTGAGCAGTGTTCAGTCTGACTCCAATTTTCACTGATGATGATGGGTCAAGGGACTTTTGAGCTAACGTGGCGCACTACTGACTTTATCAGGATTTTCAGTTTAAATTTTAATCTAGTTATGGTGTTTAGGTCCTGACTCCAATTTCAAATGAATGATGAAGGGTGAAGGGACAGATGAGCAAATGGTTTCCTACCAGATCTTCCTTTCAGATTAGTAAAAGTTTATTGGTTTTATTTCAAGGAATGTGTGTTGCGAAGAGTTTCCTGAGTTTTTGGCGTCACCAAGGAATTAATTGTTAAAAGGAAAATAAGTTCACTCCACACACCCAAAAATTTGGCGGGATATTTTGCTCATCCACCCATTCATTTTAGACCACTGTAATGCATCAATCTGGATCCAAAATGAAGCAAAAAAAAAGTACAAAATGATCAAAAAACAATCTAAAATGATCAAATCAGATGATCAGGAGAATATAAGTCAGTAATAACTGTTTTTAAACGCAATCAGTAAAATGGGTCTGTCTGTGTGGGAGGAGCTACGGGAGGCCCAGTTTTTATTCACACGTCACTGCAGAATTACTTCTAAACCCCTTTCACTACAGACCAGCAGTAATAGTTACAAATTTTCAAGAGCAGCAGACTGATTGTATTGGAATAAAATGTTTGATTATGTTATTTTCTGTTCCCTTGTTTTCGTGGAGTCTGGCTCTGGTAAGTATTTTTATGGCTTAAGTTTGCTTTATATTATCATTTGTTCACCTACACATCATCCTGCTCTTATTTATTTCCATCATTTATCTTTTTTATAACATTTTTACTTACCTTCTATTTTGTAAGTTTTATCAGACTAAATCAACCCATATACTTCTGACCATTTCAATAAGTATACATCGAAATTTGTGAAGTAAGGACTAGTTTTGCAATAACATATTTTTAAATACTTTCACAGTGACAAAAATGTCAAATGTGGTAGGCTAAATCTTCATATTCTGAGTAGATGTTCTGTTTGTTGATCAGGTGTGTTTGGTGGTGATGCAGTGAAGTCAGAGTCAGTGACGGAGGGAGAATCAGTCACTCTAAACACTGATGTTAATACAAGCTAATGAGATTACGGTGGAGCTTTATACACAACAACAACAAGATTCTCACTCGCTCTAATCCAACAGAACCCAGAACGAAAAGAAAACAGTTTATTAAGGATGCTCTTGGGGGAGATTCAAAGGCCAGACCTGAAGCTTGAATCAGACTGGATCTTCTGATCATCACAAACACCAGAATCCACAGACTCTGGACTTTATACAGTAACTGGAAGACCAAACCACGAGACGCCGCCTGCTGACAACATTCAATCTTACGTTCCCCTAATGGGACGAGTTAAAAGCACTTTTCACAGTCACTCACTCTAGTGGCAAGTTGTTATTTATTCGACTGTCCAGTATCTGACAACAAAATATACTCTACACAAATGGATGTAGTAAGAGTTGTATTTGGTTGCTTGAAAAATGTAAATAAAGCATATAAAATTGCAACAACAGTAATATTATACATCATCATCAGAGATATCACTTTTGGTTTTCTCCTTCTAAAATGTTCATGAATATTTTCCACCACGGTCCTAAAACAAAAAAAAATTGTATGGGATCTTGATGAGGAGATTACATTTTAGGACATTTTTTTGCAATACATTTTAATGGTAACACATGTTATTGCTTGGTTCTGATACGATAATTGTTAATTTTGTAAACACCAACCCTTTATAAAGGTTGAGAGATGGGGTGTTAGATCAGGACTATCAGCACTGACCTCTGTGTGTGTTAAACCTCCCCAACATCCATCAAACAACTTTGACTCTATTACTTGGGGTTAATTAGATTGTTATTCTCTTTTTTTTTTTTTCCAGCCTCGCCTTGCCTATTCCTGATCATCAGCCAGCTCTTCACACAAATTCAATCTTCATCACAGCAGAATGGTTCCTTGTTGTGTTCAGTGTGAATGAAGGGTCATTGTTGACTCTCCCTGGTACAAGGAAACAAGTTTATTGTCGCAGCATCAGTGCGTTATGATCCTCAGCAGAAGTCTTTCATTTACGCTCTGGAGATTGAGTGTCCTGTGATGAATTCTCCCACAGCTGTGTGTCAACACATCTCATCAGCAAACCAGACTCTCGCATCTCAACACCTGAACTGTGGTCCTTCCATGTTAAGGTAACATCTGTGATAGTATTTTGTGTTTATGTTACAACATTTTCACTCACACTAACAATTGTCCCTTCCTTTTTCAACGTCTTTCCAGGGGTCTGTTATCTCCGATAGTGCTGATTTCTGCTGCTGCTGCTGCTGCTGGGGTGCTGGTGGTGTTCTTGCGGTTGGATCGTTAGGCTGCTGTAGCAGGATCTTCTGCATACTGACAGCAAAACACAGAACAGAAAAATGTGACCAAGAACGGCGAAGAATCCACCCCTATGGTTTTTATCCAAGACCATATATAGAATTATGTAATACGTGCTTAAATATCATTTCATGGTTTTGTTTTGTTTCTGTTTTAATCGAAACAGTTCAGACCAGGGAGATCAACTTACGCTGATCACGCATCATTCAACTCACAAAGACATATAAATGCGTTAAGTTGTCTTTTATTGATTTTATGGTGTTGTTCTCATTTTTATTTGTAGCACTGAGGTCATATTCAGGTGTGCGTTTGTGTGTTTTAATGATTTGCGACAGACTAAGCCACCACAAACAGATATTTATATAAGCAAGTAGATGTATTTCAGTGTCACTTTATCTTCTGCTTCTGATTGGTTTAGTTTTGGTAGGCCACACAAATCATCATTTAAGGGCGGGCTACATTCTTGGTCACATCACAAACTCTGTTACTTTTATATATATCAGATTAACCACGCAGTCCCCCAAAATGTGAAAAATGCCTATATTATAAGCGGAATGTAAAAGTAATTAGTTATTTAGAGAGACTTTTTATTTTTTTTATTATCCATTTTTTTTTTTTTTTTTTTTTTCATGGTAAAACAAAAACCACACAACAAATAAACAAATTATCCAACTCATAACATATTTTCTGCTGATACTGTATGTGCAAGAGTGGATACAAACTGGTATGTCTGTACATTAACAATAAAGCAAAAAAAGAGAAAAAAAACAAACAAACAAAACATTTTTAACACCAAGAAAATATTAGACACGGTTAAAGTGTTTGTGGGAGAATGAGGTAGAATGGATAGATAGAAGGAGTAAAGTTCTTGATAAATAAGGTGTTAATGTGCATATTGGGTGTTTTCTTTCAGAGGTGTTAAAAGAGCAGGGATAATGTTGGTGTACGCAGGCGTTGTGACGACATTGATGAACTCTGGATCACAAATCTGATTTTTATTTTTGGTGTTGTAGTTTTTTTACACCTCAAATACAGAACAGAAAGAATGGAAATCTCATAATACAAATGTGAATACAATGTGCATAAATAAATCATCATTAAGTCATAGCAACATCGAAAAAATAAGGTTCACAAAAATGGCGGCTGAGTTCTTCGGGTGTCTTTGATTTGTGTTTGAAATTTAGTTTGGGACAGACAATCACAGGCCAGTCCCCCCTGGCTATATGATTTCCCCCTGAATGGGTTTAAGGCCTGAAATTGCAGCAAGCAAATAAATGATAAAGATATTAAAATAAGATAGAAAAAATATAAAATTTTAAATATACTGCAAATGACACAAATTATGTTAAAAACAAAAGTAATGTTGGATTTGTTATCTCACAATAGAAATGTTACACATGACAGCAATAGGTTCAGTAGGGTAAATTTCCACAATGACATTGTAACAACAATTTAACATTTGTAATAACTGGATTAGCTCACTTCCCGAAATGAAAATTCAAATTCAAGTGTTATTGAAATAACCTTTTACTTCAATTAAAATTCATTGGAACCTAAAACAAATCGGATCCAGGTATTTCAAGTTTTTTTTTTTTTTTTTTTTTCTTGCCATCAAAATTCCAAAGTTTAACTGTAGTATAAGTAAGATGTTAATCACAAGTAAAGCAACTCATACCATACTCTTCCAAACCAAATTTAATTTTATTTTTGTATTAAGTTATTAATTTTATTTTTAATATTAAAATAGAAACAAATCAAGAACGACTATAACCCAATTAATAAGAATTAATAGCATTAATTAATTAATTTTATTTTATGGCTTTTATCAGTGTTTTTTGATTATGTTTTTGTAATTCTCAACATATAGATTTACTCTCACTCCTAAAAGAAATACCATGATCTGATATGTCATTTCACTAGCAGCTCCTCACTCACTGTTGATATTATTTAGTGGATTTTTCTTTCTTTCTTTACAAAGTATATATTTTCATATATATTTTTTACTTTTAACCTATTTCTGTACAATGTTAAAGATAAACATGCTTTTTATATGTATTCCTTTTTAAAATATCCTCAAGGCCTCTCTTCTTAACTCTGAAATAAGGGAGAGTAGCAAACATCACAACATATGCATTTGTACCACATTGCATCTCTTGCTTCATAAGAACTCTAACATAAAAAATCTGTTAAAAAATCTATAGAAATCTTATGTATAAAACAGTGTTTTTAAGTAGCTTTTCACATGAGCACCCAAAAATATTAAACATAACCATTGAGAATGCATCTATACCAATGATGATCCCACTATAACATCCAATTAACATCCAGGCAATCCCCCACTGCTTTTTATGTTATAAAATAAAATCACTTCGATATTTGGCTCCTGGATTCTGCCATTTAGTTACATGTAATTTATTTAACAGACACTTTTTAATCTAGGAAATGGTTGCGGGTGTTTCTGCTGAAACACACTGTTAATCAGTTTTAGAGGAAGATGCTGACCACGATGTGGAAAAAACAAAAAAAACACAAACCTGACCACAGTTGCTCGGAAAGTCACAAAAAATAAATGTGTGAACATCAGTGCAAGGTCTTTAGTTTATATTCCTATATTTATATTTAATGACTTCTGCTCTAGTTTGATCTTTTATCGTATCTCCATTGTCCTGCAACATCTAAAAAACTCCATTTTTTTTTTTTTTTTTTTTTTTTGCATTCATGTCTGTTTAACCCCATGATGCACAGATGTTTGGCCTGATCAAGTATCTCCATTGTCCTGCAGCTTGTAAAACTGTTGTTTGGTTTAGTTTGGTTTTGGTCCAATGGTTTTCTGCTCTCCACAAACCACAATGAGACACCACAGAGCAACTAACTCCACACGGAGACGCGTTTCTGTGAATACGCACAAATTTTTTATCGGATAGGCATTTCGTTCCACCACGGAATCCGGCGCGTTTTCGTAAGGTGAAACCGCTATTTTTTGAAACCGGTCCGCGAGTGGATAAATCTGAAAAACGCCGCCTTAGCGTTTTCGTCTGGACGGCTAATCCGTATAGTTTCTGAAACGATGACGGTGCATCAGCCCACCTTCTTCCCCCAGTCAGACAACCTCTACGTCACGTGGACAGCAACAAAAACATGAACAAACCAAAAACCCCAAAACACTGAACGATTGGTCTTTATTATTAACTAACATTAACAAAGATTAATAAAAGTATTGTTTCCTGGTCGTTTGGTACCACCGCAAGTTTTATGAGCATAGTCCAAAGTCTTCTTCTCCGTTTTTAGTGTATCTCTGTGGCAGAATTACAGCGCCACATACTGGTCTGGCATGTATACTACATCATTTAGCGGTTTCTCCAAGTAGATATAACTGCAGGCCGGAGATCTCCAAAATGGGGCGTGAACTCCAAAAAATTGCACAAAAACAAAATATCGGCACGCCACCCACCCCAACTCAACTTCCTGTCAACTCCCTTCCCCCCGTGCACAAAACCAAAAAAATGTGGTGGTGTCTCCTCGCGCAAAGACTTTCACCATTGGCTCTGGCTCCAGCCAATTGTTATTGACTTACATTTCAAAATAAAATTTTATAAATTAAACATTGTTTCTAGTTCATTTTATTTTCATGATATATGATAAAATATAAATAAATATTCTCTGTGAGAGCAATCCCAAAGCTTGTGGCCAGTGATGTTCGGACTGGAGTTTGAACCTCTGCTTAACGATATAAACGTGAATCACCCACGAGGTCTCCCCCGCGAGCCGTCCCCAGCGCAGCTCTAACGCTTTTTTCTCTCAGCAACGGGGCATCCTGGGGCTCAAATTTGCAGGGTAGCATAGACGTTGGAACAGGGGGCGGGAGGGCGGCCGCCTCTCTCTCTTCCCCACCCCTCTAGGGGTCAGCCAGCTGTTTTTTTTTAGTTGTT
>NC_056577.1:12590945-12596880 GCF_018340385.1 Cyprinus carpio
GCTCAAGCTCGCCGTCTCCCTTGCAAGGATTAACGATGGCAGTTTGCACGCACAAGCTACTAGAAGATTACATCTGTCAGAAAGGTTGCTACCATCCCATCAAGCTTAGTTTGAGTCTGCGCGTTGGCGTCAGATTAACGGAAGTGCTAAAAAATCGCTAAAAAAAAGGGCGTCACTTGCTGCTCTAATGATTTCCACTTGGGGTCGCCTGTGTCCATTTCTTGTACTGTCTATGGTTCTGCCCAATTAGTGAGTTCACGCCCCCATGTTCTTGGAGGTTTCTGGGTCCTGCAGTGAGATTCTACTTGGACCAGAAACCGCTAAATGGACTATAGTAGACATGCCAGTACTCAGCTCATGTGGCGCGTGTAATTCTGCCACCAGAGATACACTAAAAAACGTGTAGGAAGAAGACTTTTGGACTATGCTCATAAAACCTTGCGCGTGGTACACAAACGACCACATGGATACCCCTGACATACATTTATTTACATCTGTGTTATAAGTTAGTTATAAAAAGGACAATCGTTCAGTGTGTTTGTTCATGTTTTGTTGCTGTTACGTGGTCCCGTAGAGGTATGTACGCTGAATGGGGGCTAAGACGTGGCTTGCATGACGTCCATCGTTTTCAGAGACACACTATACGGATTTAGCCCGTTCCCCAGCATCGAAAAACGCTACGGCGGCAGGTGTTTAAGATTTATCCACTCTGGACCCGGTGTTCAAAAATAGCGGTTTCACCTTACGAAAACGCCGGATCCGTGTGGGACGAAACGCCTATCCGATAAAAAAATTTGTGCGTATTCACAGAAACGCGTCTCCGTGTGGAGTTAGTTGCTCTGTGGTGTCTCATTGTGGTTTGTGGAGAGCAGAAAACCATTGGACCAAAACCAAACCAAACCAAACAACAGTTTCACAAGCTGCAGGACAATGGAGATACTTGATTCAGTCAGTCCAACATCTGTGGCTCATGGAGGTGTTAAACAGATTGAATGCAAAAAAATTAAAGTAATTAAAAATGTTTTAAAATAGTCATAGTATCGATGATAGATAAAAGATCAAACTAGAGCAGAGTAATATAAAATATAAAATATAAGGAATATAAACTAAAGACCTGACTGATGTTCACACATTTATTTTTGTGACCGAGCAACTGTGGGCAGGTTTTGTTTTTGTTTTTCACTCGTGGTCAGCATCTTCCCTAAAACTGATTAACAGTTGGTTTTCAGCAGAAACACCCGCATCCATTTCCTAGATAAAAGTGTCTGTAAATAATACAGTAACTAAATGCAGAATCGCAGGAGCAATATGAAGTGATTTTTCTTTTATAACATAAAAAGCAGTGGATGCTGGATGTTAATTGGATGTTATAGTGGGACATCATGTATAGATGCTATTCTCAATGGTTATGTTATTATTTTTGGGGTGCTCATGTGAAAGCTACTTAAAAACACTGTTTATACATAAGATTTCTATGATTTTAACAGATTTTATGTAGATTTCCTTATGAAGCAGGAAGATGAGAATGATGGTACAAATTGCCATATGTTTGTGCTGTTTGCGCTACTCTTTATTTCAGAGGTTAAGAAAGAGGCCTTGAGGATATTTTTAAAGAATACATAAAAGCATGTTTATTTAACATTGTTATTTAACAGAAATAGGTTAAAGTAAAAATATGTATGAAATATATACTTTGTAAAGAAAGAAAGAAAATCACTAAATAATATCAACAGTGAGTGAGGAGCTGCTAGTGAAATTACATATCAGATCAGAGTCACTCTATCAGCAGAGACACAAAGCCCAATATTGAAAATTACAAACATAATCAAAAACACTGATCAAAAGCCATAAAATAAAATTAATTAATAATGCATTATTAATTGGGCTAAAGTCATTTGACCTTGATTTAATACCATATTAACATAAAAAAAAACTTCCTACAAAACACAAATAAAAGTACATTTGGAAAAAAAGAGTATGAGAAGCATTACTTTACCTGTGATTAACATCTTATTATAACTACAGTTAAAAAAAAACTTTTGAATTTTTATGCAAGAAAAAAAAAAAAAAAAAAACTTTAAATCCTGGATCCAATTTTAATAGAACCAAAAAATTATAATCAAAAACAAAATGATATTAAAATAAAAACTTGAATTGAAATAATCACACTAAAAACAAACTAATTCATTAATTACAAATGTTATCGTTGTTAAATGTATTGTAAATTTACCCTACTGAATCCTAGCTTGTCATATGTACATTTCTATGTGAGAAAACAAATGCAACATTACTTTTTTTAACATAATTTTGTCATTTGCAGTATATTCAAAATTATATATTTTTTCTGTCTTATTTTAATTTTTACATTTATTTGCTGCGCTTGCAATTTCAGGCCTTAACCCCATTTCATGGGGAATCATATAGTGCCCGATGGGCTGATTTTGTCCCAAACTAATTTCAAACCCACAAATCAAAGACACCCGAAGACCCAGAAGCCCCATTTTTGAACCTTTATTTTTTTCGAGTGCTATGACTTAATGAGATTTATGCACATTGTATTCACATTTATATTATGTGATTCCATCTTCTGTTCTGTATTTGAGGTGTAAAAAACTACTAACCCAAAATAAAAATCAGATTTTGATCCAGAGTTGATCAATGTCGCACAACTCCTGCGTACACCACATTATCCTGCTCTTTAACTCTCTGAAAGAAAACACAAATGCACATTACACCTTATTATCAAGAACTTTACTCTTTAATCTATCATTCTCCTCATTCTCCCCCAAACACTTAACGTGTCTAATTTTTTTTTTTTCTTAAAAGTTAATTTTTTTTTTTTTTTTTGTTTTTTTTTGGCTTTATTGTTAATGTACAGACAGACCAGTTTCTCTTGCACATACAGTATCAGCAGAAAATATGTTATGAGTTGGCTAGTTATGAATTACCATGAGATTGTGTTGCAAAAAAAAAAAAAAAAAAAAAAAAAAAAATGGATGGCTGTAATATTTCAGTATTTCTGTCTCTCTAAATAAAGAAATTACTTTTAATTCCTTATAATATAGCATTTTCACAATTTGGGGGATGCGTGTATATCTGATATATATAAAAGTAACAGAGTTTGTGATGTGACAATAATGTAGCGCCCTTAAATGATGATTTGTGTGACCCTACAATACTAAACCAATCAGAGCAGAAGATAAAGGGACACTGAAATAAATCTACTGCTTTTATAAATATCTGTTGTGGTGCTAGACTGTGTAAATCATTAAACACACAAATGCACATCTAAATATGACTCAGTGCTGAAATAAAACTGAGACACACCATAAAAATACATAAAAGAACTTACCGATTTATGTCTTTTGTTGAATGTGGGATCAGCGTAAATGATCTCCCTGGTCTGAACTGTTTCATAATAACAGAAACAAAACAACCCATGAAATGATATTTAAGGACAGATTTACATTAATTCATATATAGGTATATAAAAAACTCTAGGTGATTCTTGCCTTCTTGGTCAGTTTTTCTGTGTTTGGGCTGCAGATGGCCAGAAGATCCCAGACAGCAGCTACGATCAATAGAAATCCACCAGCACAACCAGCAGCAGCAGCAGCAGCAGAAATCAGCACTATCGGAGATACAGAGCCTGGAAGACGTGAAAGGAGACAATTGTTAGTGTGAGTGAATGTGTACACATAAACACAAAATACTATCACAGATGTACCGGAACGTGGATGAACACAGTTCAGTGTTGAGATGCTGAGTCTGGTTGCTGATGAGATTGTTGAGCACACAGCTGTAGGAAATCACCAGACACTCAATCTCCAGAGGTAAAGAAAAACTTCTGCTGAGATCAGACACGCACTGAACGCTGGACAATAAACTGTTTTTTCCTTTGTACCAGGAGAGAAGTCACATGATCCACATTCAACACTGAAACACAACCAATGAACAATTCGCTGGTGATGAAGATGAATTTTGGTGAGATGCGGCTGATGACAGAAGAGGCAGACGAGCTGGAAAAAGAGAAATAAATGCTAATAAACACCAGTAGTAAATGATCATATAAACACCTTCAAAACCCCACTCTAAAACACACAGAGCTCATAGTCATAAACTAAACACCTAAACCCAACCTAGCAACCTTTATAAAGGGTTGGTGTTTACATTTAAAAATTTCAGTAATCAGAACCAAGCAAAACAAAACAATGGTTACATTAAAATGTATTGCAAAACATGTTGTAGTTGAATAGTGTAAGTTCTCCTCATAAGATCACATCACATTTTTTTTTGTTTTAGACGTGGTGGAAATATTCATGACATTTAGAAAAGAAACCAAAATGACAGAATTCTCTGGTGATGATGTATTTTAAATTTATACTGTTGTTGCAATTTTATATGATTCGTTACATTTTCAAGAACAAATACAACGCTTACTGACATCATTTGTGTAGAAGTATATTGTGGTCAGATACTGACAGGAAGATAAATACCTAGAGTGGTGCCTGTGAAAAGTGTTTTCACTCACCATAGACCGTAAGATGATGTGTCGAGCAGCGTGCTCTGTTTGGTCTCTCAGTTACTGTATAAAGTCCAGAAGCTGTGGTTCTGGGGTTTGTGATGATCAAGACCATCTGATCCAGCTTGCAGTCTGCCTGTGTCTCCCACCAGATCATACCTTATAAACTGTTTTCCTTTTCGTTCTGTTGTTGATTAGAGCGATGAGAATCTTGTGTTTTTTTGTGTATAAAGCTGCCACCCGTATCTCATTAGGCGTTTAACATCAAGGGTTTAGAGTGACGATTCTCCCTTCACGTCACTGACTCTGACTTCACTGCAATCACCACCAACACACCTGATCAACAACAGAACATCTACTCAGAATAGAAGAGTTAGCTACCACATTTGACATTTTTGTCACTGTGAAGTATTGAAAAATTAATGTTTAGTGCAAACTACTCCTTACTTCACAAATTTTGTGATGTAACTTATTGAATGGTCAGAAGTATATGGGTTGATTTAGTCTGATAAAACTTACAAAATAGAAGGTAAGTAAAAAAAAAAGATAAATGATGGAAATAAATAAGAGCAGGATGATGTGTAGGTGAACAAATGATAATATAAAGCAAACTTAAGACATAAAAACACTTACCAGCCAGACTCCACGAGAACAAGAAAAAGAAAATAAACATATCAAACATTTTATTCAATACAATCAGTCTTGCTGCTCTTGAAAATTTGAATTGTACTGCTGGTCTGTAGTGAAGGGGTTTAGAGTAATTCTGCAGTGAGTGTAATAAACTCCTCCAGTAGCTCTCCCACCAGACACCCATTTTAAATGATTACGTTTAAAAACATTATTACTGACTTATATTCTCCTGAATTTGATAATTAGATTGTTTTTTGCTCAAGAACCATATAAATTCAATACATTTTCTAAAAAGATTGATGCATTACAGTGTCTAAAAATGAAAAATTTTGGATTAGTAAAAAAATAAAAAATTTCGTTTATAAAACTAACTAAAACTAAAACCACACAAAACATAAAACAAAACAAAAAAAAAACTAACAAACTCTCGCAACACACATTCCATGAAATAAAACCATAAACTTTCTAATCTAAAGGAAGACTGGTAGGAAGACCATTTTCTCATCTGTCCCCCTTTACCCTCATCACACCGAACTAGATTAAAAAACTAGATTAAAAAGAACCCAGATTAAATTTTTTAAAATAATCCTGATAAAGTCGAGCGCAGTAGGCTGAAAAATTTCAGTAAACCTTTGCAAAAGGGGTTTAATTACGCTTTTTGGGCCGTGGTGGATTCTTACAGGGTGAAGTTACAGGAACTAAAAAATCCCTCAGTAATGAGTTACAGATTCTGTATTATACAGACAAAGTAGCCTATTATGCTTTTTGGACACCTAAAGTTTT